>NC_087158.1:29772039-29994539 GCF_035594125.1 Scylla paramamosain | reverse complement strand
GGAGTTTTTCTCAGGATTGTCTTCACAACTCAACGTCCACCTGCCTCCTTCTGTTCCTCCCTCTCCTCCTTCTTGTGCTTTTTCCTTCCTGCTCTCTCACTAGTAGTTTGTTAGTAGATGCGTGTGGCTCAGTGGATGTTAACGGTGTAGTGTTTCGATTTTTCTTTGTATCTATGTGGTAGGTGGGGGAGGAGGAGGAAGAAGAGAAGAAAGAGGAGGAAAAGAGGGATGAGAACAAGGACGAAAAGGAGGAAGTGGATGAGGAAGCAGAAAAGCCGATTACGGATAGAAACAGCAACAGCAACTACTACTACTACTACTACTACTATTACAACAGCAACAACAACAACAACAACAACAACAACGAAAACAGAGAAAACTACATGCAAAAGAGCAAAAAAGATCAGCAAGAGACAGCAAGAGAGAAGGCGGCGGCAGCGGTTTCCTTAAACAAGACAACAGGTTCCCCCACCACCACCATCACTACCATCACCACCATCACCACCACCACTACCCACAGGGGCCACCGCTGAGTGATCCGCAGAACGCCAGGTGACGCGGCGCCCACCCAAACACCGTAACACGACACGATTAATCTTCACCACCTCCACTCACCGCCTTCACCACCTTCCCCCGCCAACACCACTACACTGCATGGGCATCATCATCATCACTTTAAACTTGGACCCCTTCACTGCAACACAAAATTTTCTCTTTCAATAATACCAATAACATTTTAGACTTTTTTTGGGGGGTAAGCTTTCGTAAACATTTCTGTACCGCAAAAAAAAATAAAATAAATAAATAAATAAATAAATAAATAAAAATAACCTTCTGTTTCCTCTCTTTCATTTCCTGTGTCTCTATGCAAACAATTTCCATAACATTCTTTGACATTTCTTTTGTGATAAACTCTCATAAATGTTTGTGTACGGTTAAAAAGTAAATAAACCTGCTGTTTCTTCTCTTTTCTCTCTTGTGTCTCCGTGCAAACAGTTTACATACTGCTAGGAAGATTAAAGAAGGATAAATAAAGCAGCAGGTGTGTTAATTAAAGACTTTAGACTCAGGAAGTAATAATTAACGGAATGGACGATAACATTCTTCATCTCCATTAAACAATCAGCCTTTTATAATAAGAGCATAAGATTTTCCTCGTGACCTCCTAGCCGCTCATTCCGTTCCACTCCTAGGGCAGCAGTTGAGTGTCTTCATCACGGCGGCACGACACAAGACACATTGAGCTGCCACTTGAATGAGGTAAATTTGAAACGTAATACCTTGCCTCCCTCCCTCCTTCCCTCCCTCCCTCCTAACTCCCTCTCGACACGTTGGATTACACGGATATTATTCATCTTGTATGCATGAGAGTATATGAGCAATTTTCTTCATCATTCTATGTTAGTTAAATTTACTATGTGTTCCTTCTTTTTCTTTTATATGTAAAGTAAGTTGAACAAGGCTTACAAAAAATATTATAAAGATATACGTGGTTCGTTGTAACTCCCTCCATAAGAGTTAGTCAGTAAAAAGGTTCTACTCAAATTGACCAACGTAGTTTTTAAGGTGCCTCGCTCTACGTCTCTCTAACAATACTTCATAAGCCTCACCACTAACACTGCCTCGCCGGACCGCCAACAACAGGCTATAACATGAGCTGAAAAGTTGAAATATATGGTGGTGGACGTGGTTAACCGCACTACACCTCAGCTAACGATGAAAAACTGGACTTCGATAGAGTAACACTGGCTATTAGAAGGTCACAGAAGAAAAAAGAGAGAAAAAACACTATAGGAATTCCACTGATCTTCCTCCAGGACTTTTATCAACTACGAAAAAACAAACAAAAACTCGACTTCAAGACAGCATTCGCTATTAAAAGTTCGCGGGAGACAAGCATCATCTCCCCGGAGTTCCGCTAACCCTCCTCCTCCTCCTTAGTTGCCGGCCCTGCTACCTGCCGCCGCCCTCAGAGGAAAGGTCACACTAGCATGGATGACCCCTAAGCAGGAAGGGCATGCAGGTGACGCAGGGCGGGGCTCGGGAGTAGACAGAGGTGAGAGGGAAGGTTGCAAGCGGCTGAGTGAGCGAAGGCAAGCTAAGTAAGACGCTTGTGTGAATTAATAAGACGGCAAAGCGGAATGATAGGATAGGCAAGGTATGTGAGCGAAATATTATGGCTGAGATACATACGCATGAGCCCCAAAGTGAATTAGCAAGGCAGTAAGGGAGGGCGGGTGAGAGAAACAGCGGCAAATTGAGATGTCTGACTGAATGAACAGGGGGAGAAGAGATAAAGAGAGCTAGAGAGATGAAAATACAGTTTGACAAGGGAGGGGGCAGTGCGTGAGTGAAGTAAACTGGCAAAACAAGATGCCACGCTGAACTAACCGGTTGAAAGAACATGGAAATAAAACTGTAAATTGAGATGTTGGGGCGAATTAACACAGTGAAGGGGAAGAGTGATTGGGAAAAGTGAGGGGAAGGGAAGAGAAGGGCAGGGATAGCAAGGAAAGGTGAGAGGGCAGGGCGATAGGGAAAGGGAAGGGCGGGAGGGAGGAAGGATGAGCGGGATGAGCCGAGACTGAGGCCTGTTCATCTGCATTCCACGCGGGGACGCTCCCTTCCACCTATCACCTCCTTATCGCCCCGCACGACCACCTGCACTTCCTACACGGCATCGATTACCTCGGAGTACCTGAGAGTGTTACCGAGCCGCCAGTACACCTGTGGGCGGGAGGGAAATACGGTGGGAGGAGGCAGTGGGGGAGAGCGTGGGTGTGTCCTGCGGCTACACTCTCACAAGGTAAGTTACCTGTCGTTACCTGGTTGCCCGCGGCTCAGGTGTTCGCTGTTGGACTCGTGATGACTTAAGTGGGTTCGTTGAGTCACAACAGGAGGAGGCCGAGTGTTGCAGGCAAGTGAGTGAGTACGTTAGTCCGTCAGCGACAATGAGGCAACGCTTTCCGCCTCGACATGGCACAACGGTACTGCCGGCCAGACCACCGCCAGGGGCCCCACGCCGGGAACACCCAATTCTGGGAACAAAAATCTAATAGTGGACAACTTACAAGCGTTCCACTCTAACCACAGGGAGCAGCCCTGGTAATGCTTCCCCCTCCCTCCCTTCCCTCGTCCCTGCCACACACTTACACGCAGCAGGTCTGAACGGCGTGACCACAAAGACCTCCTCCTCCCACCCTCCTCTTCCCCCACAGGCCTTACTCCCAGACAGATGAGCTTCATCTGTCACTATTTTTCAGACTTCCTATTCAGAATGACAGGTTGCATCCGGTGCCGCCCAGACTACTTCCCCGGCGAGCGGTCAACTGGAAAATGACGGGGACATCTTCGTCAGTTTGTAGCGAAGAAGACGAGGCATTATGGGAAACCACAGTGTTTTGGGATCAGCAGGCGAGGCAGGAGGCGCCGGCAGTCACGCGGGGGTCACCTGTGGGTGCCGACCAGGTGCAAATAATGGAGCCTTGAGCACACATTTCCCTCAGGAGTGTTGTACCTGTCCAGTCCTTAGTGTTTCCTGTGGTTTGTATGCATGTAGTTATCACTGCTACTACTACTACTACTACTACTGTTACTACTACTACTACTACTACTACTACTACTACTACTACTACTACTGCTGCTGCTGCTGCTGCTGCTGCTGCTGCTGCTGCTGCTGCTGCTGCTGCTGCTGCTGCTGCTGCTGCTACTACTACTTTTTTTCTACTACAACAAATACCTCCACCCCATGTTTATTGATGTGTCAATTAGGGGCTCCATTACTTGGAGGTCATTAGCCCCAGCTCCCGCTAATGACTGTGGCATCCAACCATATCTAATACTCTATAATATAAACATTAGTTGTTAACTATAAATTCATTCTACCTCTACTCTACTGCTACTACTACTACTGCTGCTACTACTACTACTAATACTACTACTAGACAGCTTCTTGCAACTCCTTTATTTTCTTATGTTCTTGTGTCCTTACTACTACTACTACTACTAATACTACTACTACCACTACTACAACTGCTACTACTGCTACTATTACTACTACTACTACCACTACTACTAATACTGCTACTACTACTACTACTACTACTACTACTACAGCTTGACGGTACAGTTGCCTTGGGTAATTGACCTCATAGCCAACATTCCCACATCTCCCCCCAAACCCCTGAGGGAATACTAGTGGGTCTGGGCGTCACTCGAAGCACTCAGGGCACAGGGCCGGGAAGCAGTCAAGCTTCTGAGGCCTGCCGGTGGCCGTGAGGGAGCGGGCCACCTGACTAGCATGTTAAAAGGGCCATCGCGTGACGCTGGCTGAGACGTGGAGAAATACAACATGGCCTTCAAAAACACATTGAACAGAATAATTCATGATACTGCTGTTATTGCTATTATTATCATTTTTTGTTTAATTCTTCCTGTTTTACTTATTTTCTTTCCTACCAGTTCTCGGTAATGGCCAGAGAAGTGATGAACGCTATGGCAACACACACACACACACACACACACACACACACACACACACACACACACACACACACACACACTCACACATGACCTTACGCAGCAGGGCGATAATCGTGGAGGCCTTGACACACTCGCAGCTCCATACGAGTACAGCCCTCCCAGCAGCGGCCAGAACGTCAAGCAGGGGACGCGTGGCCCTCGGGGAAGCTACACCGTATAATTCACCCACCACCACCATCACCACCGCCACCGCCACCACCATCACCAGCCTCGGGGCGGTGACGTTTGCAAAAGTAGCGTTGTTTACTTTTAGACTGAGATCACCTTCCTCCCACACGCCCGTTACGAGGGGAAAAAAAATGTCGACAACCCTCGCTGCCCACTCGCCCGTGACGCCTCCCCCGCCCCTTCACAGCCCGCCCCGCCCGTGACCTCGCCGCCCTGATGGTATCGCCCAGGCACTCCCATCTGTCAGGCGGAGTCAAGCGGCGCTGCAAAGAGTTATGCCTGACGCTGACGGTGTGGGGAAATTCTGTGGGTGGTACTGGTGAGAAGAAAAAGGAGGAGGAGCAGGAGAAATACAAAGGAACACAAATGAAGAACAAACACCAACAGACTTTTTGGTCCAGACGAGGGTGTTTGTGATAATCTACACTACATCTAATTTAAAGTAATCCCCATCAGAATAAGATAATAATGAAACATCTCAGAGGGAAGGTGAAGGCTGTCCTGGATGATGACGATGATGATGATGAAGTGGAGGAGGAGGAGGAGGAGGAGGAGGAGGAGGAGGAGGAGGAGGAGGAGGAGGAGGAGTGATGAATTAAGTCGATAGCAGAAAATTACACTATTATGTGAGGTCAAGGAAGCCAACTACTTAATGAATACGTCCTTGGAAGAAGCATAATTCCCTTAACAATACATTCTTCTCTCCCTCTCATTTGTACTGATCATTTTTCTTTTCTTTAATCCATTTTCATCATCGTTTTCTTTGTCCTTCCATGTCTGCATCACTTAAGAGTTCATTTGTTTTCTTTATTAATTTTTTCCCTTCTCTCACGTTGGTTATTTCGTCTATTTAATTTGTATCTCTTTTTCGTGTGTGTCCTTATCTTTTACTTGTCTATCCAAGCTATTGTCTTTACTTTTTTTCTTATTCTTACTTGCTTGTTCTCCTCTATTAGATCTTTTGTTTGTCTTATTCGCATTTTCCGTGTCTGTGTCTACTCTTTTCCGATATTCTAAACTAACGCATTTCTCAAACTGTATTTCTTTTTAGGTTTTCATTTTCGTAACTATTTTTCTTTTTTTTTTTTTGGCACAAGGATATGCGTATTTTCCTCACTTATTTTTATTTTCCGTTTTAATATACATATTTTTGTCTCTCGTACACTTTTATTTTTTCCTTCCCACTTCGCAGTATGTAAATTTCCACGTCACATTAATTTTATTCTCTAAGTCTGAGTGATTTTTTTTTTAACTTCCATCCCTTTCCTCTTGTTACTCTACGCACTTATTTTTGCACTCGAGTCTTTCATATTTGTTTTCTGAATCCATTATTAGTTTCCGCTTTAATATCAACATCCTTCCTTTTCCCTCTAATTTGTTCAACGTCACGTATATCTATTTTGTTCGGTGTGATTTCTTAAATTATGATCATTCTCTTCCGCTCATTACTCCGTTATTACTATTACATTTACATTCATCTCCAGTTCTTTTACATTACAAGTGTATTCTGTTCTTGCTGCTTATACACTCTTTTAAACTATCATTCTCTCTCTCTTTTGTAACTCCAATATCATTTTAACCTTTACTTAATTCACATCTCAGTTATCTTTACACTACTCGTACTCATCTATTTTCTTCTTAAACTCTCCCCAATTCTTAAACTATTATTAAAATCCTTCTTAACATTTTCTTTTGCATTTACGTAACAACTTTTTATTTTCTCATGACTCTCCAATGAGTGAAATTCATAAGTTGTATATAAATCTTCTCTTTGTGTCAGTCTCCCTGTCTGTCTTTCCATCCTATGACCTTTACCATACACGTAAAGTCAAACACTCGTATCTTAAAGGGCAGGTTGAGACTCCTTCTTTAAATGTGTGTTCTTTCTTCTTCTCCACGAGAGCAAATACCATCGCCACTTGAGTTCCCTTGACCGTATCCTCGTGGCGTCGACCGCACAATACGCCAAGGGGAAAAAAAAAAAAAGAGGAAAGAATGAAGGTGAGAAAGGGAGGAAAAAATAAGCTGAATGGTTTGATTGTGTGTACGATAAAAAGGTTCACGCGGAATAAGACTGAATACTCAATAGGTAAAAAAAAAAAAAAAAAAAAAAAAAAGAGGAAATGATGTTCAGAAAAGGGGAAAAAAATGAACTTGAAAACACTAATACGAATGAAAGAAAAAACTGGTTAGGTGTTTGAAAGAAAGAAAAGTCGGCACAAAAAAATGGAAAGAAAAAAAAAGAAAAAGAAAACTGTGTGCAATATCTATAGTACCTTTTACACTCACTTCATTCACTTCCCCTCCATTATTTTCTCTCTCTGTACCTTTATCTCTCTTCCTCTTCAACCCCTTCTATCTTTTCCCTTTTTTTCATGCCTCTTAACTCAGTCTCTCATTTGCATACACTTTAGAAAGGTGGCTGGGCATAGAATAACTCACACACACACACACACACACACACACACACACACACACACACACACACACACACACACACACACACACACACACGTCATTACAAGGAAAGTTAAGGGCGCGCTGCCTTGTGATGGCTTACCTGTGCCCACCCATCTGCCCGTGCCTCGTGAACATAGGTAATGAGGGGCTAACGGGAAGGCGCGGCCAGCTGGTGGTGGTGGTGGTGGTGGTGGTGGTAGTGGTGGTGATGATGGTGTGTGTGTGTGTGTGTGTGTGTGTGTGTGTGTGTGTGTGTGTGTGTGTGTGAGAGAGAGAGAGAGAGAGAGAGAGAGAGAGAGAGAGAGAGAGAGAGAGAGAGAGAGAGAGAGAGAGAGAGAGAGAGAGAGACAGACAGACAGACAGACAGACAGACAGACAGACAGACAGACAGACAGACAGACAGACAGACAGACAGACAGACAAACAAACAGACAGACAGACAGACAGATAGATAGACAGACACACAGACAGAAAAAACACACACACACACACAGACAGACACACAGACACACAGACAAACACACAGACAGACAGATAGACAGACACACAGACAAACAGATTCAGACAGGAAAAGAGACTGCCAAAAATAATCTCTCTCTCTCTCTCTCTCTCTCTCTCTCTCTCTCTCTCTCTCTCTCTCTCTCTCTCTCTCTCTCTCTCTCTCTCTCTCTCTCACACACGACATGACAGAAACACGCGGAACGAGACAAACACTCCAGACACGAGGGCAGACGATCAGATGTCATGGGAGAGGGAAAAATAGAAAATGGCCCAGAGAGAGAGAGAGAGAGAGAGAGAGAGAGAGAGAGAGAGAGAGAGAGAGAGAGAGAGAGAGAGAGAGAGAGAGGGCGGGAGGGGGGAGAAAGAGATCAGGAAGACATTCGTACAGAGGATGAGAGGAAGAAAGAATTTAACAAACTTGAATTCGATCAAGGTTAAGGTCTTCCTCCTCCTCCTCCTCCTCCTCCTCCTCCTCCTCCTCCTCCTCCTCCTCCTCCTCCTCCTCCTCCTCCTCCTCCTTCTCATACTCCATTACTTCCGTGTGAACATAAACGCATGCAACACACACACACACACACACACACACACACACACACACACACACACACACACACACACACACACACACACACACACACACACACACACACATACACACATTATATCCCACTCTCTTCCTTTCCCATTCAGTGCTAATATTTAAATGTGCTGGAAAAGAAGAATGTATGCGCAGTAGTAGTAGTAGTAGTAGTAGTAGTAGTAGTAGTAGTAGTAGTAGTAGTAGTAGTAGTAGTAGTAGTAGTAGTGGTGGTGGTGGTGGATGACGAATAAAATCAACAAAAGCAACAAGTTCTATAAGAAAAAAAAACAAGAACAGAAGGAGGAATAGGAAGAAGAGAATGGGGAAGAAGAAGAAGAAGAAGGAGGAGGAAGAAGAAGAAGAAGAAGAAGGAGGAGGAGGAAGATGACAAGGCAGCGGTAAAGCAATACCTTACCTTACCACAACAGGTGCTCCCAGGTGACACACATATATCATCATCATCATCATCATCATCATCATCACCACCACCATCACCACCATCATCATATAACCTTCCCCGTAATCATAAGCTACCGCCATCCTGTCGTGTTTCATTTTTTTTTGTCTCTTTTTTTATCTTTTTTTTTCCTGTAACTCCCTCAAGCACTTCCAGGTACATAAAAAAGAAAAAAGCCAAATAAAATCAGACGAGGTACAAACACACACACACATTACAACGGTGAGGAATAAAAAAGATAAACTAAATAACTGAACGATATTTTCAGAGGTCAAAGGGACGAATGCATGAGAATTAAAAATATTTACTGAGTTAGTTACATAGACGAGGACTGGAAGAGGAGGAGGAAGAAGAAGAAGAGGAAGAGGAGGAGGAGGAGGGGGGAAAAGAGGAGTGTAAGAAATGCATTACACTGTCAATGGCAGACCAACGTACTTGTGTAATGATAATGATGACTGAAAATTGGAAAGGGAATGAAAAAGAATGAAAAAGAGTAATGAGGAATGACTGAAAAAGGAAATAAATGAGACACACACACACACACACACACACACACACACACACACACACACAGAGAGAGAGAGAGAGAGAGAGAGAGAGAGAGAGAGAGAGAGAGAGAGAGAGAGAGAGAGAGAGAGATATTAACCCTTATAATAATGAATCGTTGCTGAGAAAACCGCTACAACAAAACAGGTCCGTGCGCTTCTCTGGGAAACTTGCCTCTGTGAACTAGTGAGAGAGAGAGAGAGAGAGAGAGAGAGAGAGAGAGAGAGAGAGAGAGAGAGAGAGAGAGAGAGAGAGAGAGAGAGCGATCAATAACAGACACACGCATAAAATGAGACGGAAACTAGAAGAAAAACTGGAAAGAACATACGAGAAAAGAAAGAAAACGAAACTAGAATAAGACGAACGACAGAATAAATGAGGGGAGACTGAGACAGAGCATCAAGAAAGACAGGAGGAAAAGGAAGAGGAAGAGGATGAGAATCTGAAGGAAGAAATTTTTTAAAAAGTGAGAAAACACGAGAGAGAACCGAAGAGTAACCGAATGAAAGAGAGGAGGAGGAGGAGGAGGAGGAGGAGGAGGAGGAGGAGATTGAGTTTGTACAGGGAAGGAATACTAATGGAGGACGTAAAAGGCGCGGCAAGGGAAGCGGAAACAGAGGCAAAGGAGAGGGAAAGGTGTCTATTTCTCACGCGGAGAGAGAAGAGGGAGAGAAAACAAAATTAAAGAACGTAAGTGAAAGAGGGAGAGGGAGAGAGATGAAAACAAAAGAGCAGCGAGGGAAGGAAAATAAACGGAAATAAGATGATAGGAGAGAGAGAGAGAGAGAGAGAGAGAGAGAGAGAGAGAGAGAGAGAGAGAGAGAGAGAGAGAGAGAGAGAGAGTTGAGAAGAAACGATGAAAAGAGAGAGAAAAAGAAGAGGAAAAAGGGATGAGGGATGAGAAGGGAAGGAGAGAAGGATAAAATGAAAACAACGATGATAAAAGAGAAAATAAGAGGGAAAAACTATTCAGAGAGAGAGAGAGAGAGAGAGAGAGAGAGAGAGAGAGAGAGAGAGAGAGAGAGAGAGAGAGAGAGAGAGAGAAGAGAAAAAGGTATTAACTTCCTAAGATAGATGGATGGCAGAGGCGTGAGAGAGAGAGAGAGAGAGAGAGAGAGAGAGAGAGAGAGAGAGAGAGAGAGAGAGAGAGAGAGAGAGAGAGAGAGAGAGAGAGAGAGAGAGAGAGAGAGAGAGAGAGAGAGAGAGAGAGAGAGAGAGAGAGAGAGAGAGAGAGGAGCAGAAGAGGGTGTGGAAGAAAGTGGAAGAAAGTGGAAGAAAGAGAAAGAGAAAACACAATGAAACAAGAAAAAAGGCAAACGAGAGAGTAACGACACACTTTCATGAGAGAGAGAGAGAGAGAGAGAGAGAGAGAGAGAGAGAGAGAGAGAGAGAGAGAGAGAGAGAGAGAGAGAGGAAGGGTCATGGCGTGGTCGGTGAGTCACGTGATCAATACTCATGACGAGGAGGAGGAGTAGGAGGAAGAAGAGGAGGAGGAGGAGGAGGAGGAGGAGGAGGAGGAGGAGGAGGAGGAGGAGGAGGAGGAGGAGGACGCGAAACAGTAGGGGTAAATGATTAAGGAGTTAAACTATGAAGGGGGAAGGGGGAATGGTGGAGACGAAAGAGTAGAAGAAAAAGTGAGAGGAGGAGGAGGAGGAAGAGGAGGAGGAGGAGGAGGAGGAGGAGGAGGAGGAGGAGGAGGAGGAGGAGGAGGGAAGGAAGGAAGGAGGAGTGCGAGGGTCAGTGTCTGAGTCAACAGAGCAATACATGGTTCTTCCTTCTCCTCTTCCTCCTTCTCCTCTTCCTCCTCCTCTTCCTCCTCTTCCTCTTCACTCTCCTCCTTCCTATCTTCCGCACTTTTATTCAGCTATGTATCTAATTTCTCTTTATCATCGAGTTACCTCATGTTTCTTTCCTCCTACTCCTCCTCCTCCTTCTCCTCCCCTTCCTCGTTATCAGCGTGGCCATAACATCAAATTTATCCCTCTTTACACAAACAAATGCACCACACGTTTGTATATACTTAATTCTTTTCACTTTGCTGCGGTATTTTTGTGCAGAGAGAGAGAGAGAGAGAGAGAGAGAGAGAGAGAGAGAGAGAGAGAGAGAGAGAGAGAGAGTATACACCTGCATTACAAAGGGTGACAATATTTACCTGGTGAAACTCAATCACAGGTGTGCGAGTAATGAGAAAAGAAAGTGAGAAACGCCTGTGTTCGAGTAAGGCAGCCGGAATCAATGTGTAAAGAGAGGTAAGGGAAGGGGAGGAAAGGCGTTTAAGGGTGAATTCATTATACATATAGGCTTTCGTTCACCTCCAGTTGGGTTTGAGTGAAAATAAAGATTGCTCAAGGGCTAATAGACTCTCTTTTTACCTCCAGTTAGGGTTTTAGGGGAAGGGAATGTGTTCCATATTTGATTTATTACTTATCCGGGCTTTCATTCACTACCAGTTAAGTTTCAGGTGAAGATAAATGTGGTTTAGGGTTGAGTTCGTTACTCGTCTTGGGTCTCGTTCGCCTCTACTTGGGTTCCGGATAAGAATAATGGTTGTTTAATTCTACATCATCTTCATCATATTCTAGTTACAGTTTGAGGATCTGAAGAAGTTTCGGATGACAGTTTTCATAACTTAAAGACTGAAGAGCATATCCAGTTCATCACCCAGCACTATTACATCTACATAGACTTGGAGTAAAAATGGATGACCCTGGAAATCGTGTATAGTACTCAAAGGGTTAAAGTTCTGTACTGATCAAAGGTTTTCGATCACTTCAAGTCCGATTGCAGGAGTAAATAAGGACAAATTCTCATGTTTAGTTTATTAATTAAAGGTTTTCTTCATCTCCAGTCTGATTCCACGAATGAATAAAGACCATGAAAAGGTTCTTGGTGCAATGCTTTATACAAATCAAAGATATCGGTCATTTGCAGACATAAGTAAAGGCAAGAAATTATATTTATGGGCTTTTTCTAAGTAATCAAGTCTCTTCATCACCTCAAGTTCGATTACATACATAAAGAAAGAAAAGAAAAGTGTGTTCAGGTTATAACTCTTTATTAATGAAAAGTGATCCACCTTAAATTCGCTTCGAGGTATAAATAAAGGTAAGAGAAAGTGTCTATGCCAGCGTTTCTTACTAAACAAGACTTTCGATCACCTCTGAGCAAACACACAGTTGGCTGAGTTCAGTCACAGCACAAAGGCATCATATTACCGCGCCCCTCCCTCAATAACCCGGAGTAACACACTACAGGGGCCGCTACACTTGACTTTTAATGTTACTGTTAATATTTTACACGACAAGAAGCACGCCAGGAGTTAACAGGGGAGAAAATGAAGCAAAAACAGCACTAATACGCGAGCAGCTTAGCAAAGGGGAAAGTGCGGTAGTGTTCATAAAAAAAATATACGAAAAGAAAAGTAAATTAACTTAGGAAAAAACTACATTAGGCATTTTTTTTTTTTTTTTTGTGTGTGTATGATAATGTCAAAAGTGCATCATATTGTACCGCTAATATGAGATTAATTTTATAGCCACATTTTCTTATTCTCGTTTAGATGTGATGTTAGACAATGAATGGTTTTTACTAATGAATAATGGCTTTGGTTATTATTTCTAAACAATTATTATTCATCTTCAGTATATTTATTAGGTTTATTTTCTTTCTATCTCTCTCTCTCTCTCTTCAGTCTGTCACTCTTATGAGCATTGATTGTGTGTGTGTGTGTGTGTGTGTGTGTGTGTGTGTGTGTGTGTGTGTGTGTGTGTGTGTGTGTGTGTGTGTGTAGTACGCCTAACACGTGGAATGCTTCTTATGTACGTACGTGGTCAAGGGCGGGGTGTATGTATGTATGTATGTGTATATATGTGTATATGTGTATGTATGTTAAGGCGCGCCCGCGGGTACATACATGGACTAGATGGGTTGTCTAATTGTGTGGGAACCAGGGCGTGGTGTGTGTGTGTGTGTGTGTGTCAGAGAGAGAGAGAGAGAGAGAGAGAGAGAGAGAGAGAGAGAGAGAGAGAGTACTGCCTACTAATTTCATTTCTTCCCTTTCTCTCTCTCTCTCTCTCTCTCTCTCTCTCTCTCTCTCTCTCTCTCTCTCTCTCTCTCTCTCTCTCTCTCTCTTTCATCTCATTCCCCCCTCCCTTTTTTTCCCCTTCTTCCGTGGTTTCTCTCTGATTGTTGCTTCCTTTCCCGGTTATCAACATTTTCCTTCCGTCCTCCCTCTATTAAACTACATTTTTACTTTTTTTACATCTCTCTCTTCCTCCCTCGTGTCTGCCTTTGTTTGCGATCACGAAGCTGCCTTTTTACCTATCCACGACCACGCCTGCCTTCCCTTATCCCTTAATTGTCTCCCCACTCCCTCCCAGCCCCGTTCATCAATAGGTACTAGGAAGGGGGAGGAAGAAACAGGAATAGGAGGTTAAGTATAAGGTTCATGGGGAGGAGGTGACGAGTGAGGAGGAGGAAGAGGAGGAGGAGGCGGCAAGGAGGTATGAGTACTATACCAAAAAGTTTATTGGTGTATAATGAGGTTAGGAAAGAGAAAGGCAAGAAGGAGGAGGAGGAGGAGGAGGAGGAGGAGGAAGTAGAAGACGTTTGCCACAGGTGTTGTATTGTCACTGAGCAGAAGAGGAGTAAGAAGATGAAGAAGAAGAAGAAGAAGAAGAAGAAGAAGAAGAAGAAAAAGGAGAAGAAAAAGAAGAAGACGGCAAGCGTCAAATGTGTTGTATCATTATTAAGGAGGAGGAGGAGGAGGAGGAGGAGGAGGAGGAGGAGGAGGACATCCGCTAGAGGTCTTCTATAGTCACTGAGAAGGATTTCCTCAATTCTAGTCCCCAGGTGCAATGTTCCTCCCTCCCTCTCCTCCTCCTCCTCCTCCTCCTCCTCCTCTCACAGGTGGCAAAGGATCTCCGCCTCTTATCCTTCAATACCCTGTGATGGTGACTGATGGTGAGTGACGGCGGCAGGGACCACACACCACCACCATCGTCACCATCACCACCAGTATCACTACCACCACCAACATCACTACCACTGCCTCCACAGCAACAAGAACTTGGTATCAATAATAAACAACAACATTATCGACATAACAACAACAACAAAAACAATTTTACTCTCTCTCTCTCTCTCTCTCTCTCTCTCTCTCTCTCTCTCTCTCTCTCTCTCTCTCTCTCTCTCTCTCTCTCTCTCTCTCTCTCTCTCTCTGCCAGTATGTGTGCGTTTGTTTGTGTGTGTGTGTGTGTATGCATGGTCAAGGCCGGGCTACGTAGACGATGGGTTTCGATCCAATGGACATAAGACACACGGTTGACAAGTAAACCAGAGTGTCAAAGAGGCTATTCACACACACACACACACACACACACACACACACACACACACACACACCCCTACTCTGGCCTTTTACGACCCCTCTTATTATCTTTCTTATCTATATTCTCACTGTCGTCTTGTTGTCATTGCTGTTGTTGTCACTATCGAGGTCACCGTTCGCTCAGTTTGTTTACCATCGTCACCACCACCGAGGCCTTGACCTTAGCGAAGAGGGAATAGGAGGAGAGGTGATGACGATCGAAGGGAGAGGAAGGGAGAAGAGGGGGAATGGAAGAGGAAGAAAAGATAAAAAGGGGAAATGAAAGGGGTGGGTTGGAATATGAAAGAAAAATATAACGCAAGGATTAAAAGCGAGGAATAGAAAGAAAGAAGGTTAAATATACGTAGGGGATGAAGAGATAGGAAGGGGGAGAATGGAAAGAAAGTATGAAGGAAGGAATGAAGGAAGAAACAAGAAAAGAAGGAAGAAAAGAAAAAGAAAAAGAAAAAGAAGAAAAGAAGGAACGAACGAACGAAGGAAGAGAAGAATAGAAAATTGGTAACGATAAACGAAAAAGAGAAAAGAAAAAAGAAAGAAAAGTTGAAACGAAAAAAAGAAGCAATAGAGAAAGTATACGAAACAAACAGCAGAAGGAAGACAAATGAGACACGATATGGAGGCGGAAAAGGGAGAGAGAGAGAGAGAGAGAGAGAGAGAGAGAGAGAGAGAGAGAGAGAGAGAGAGAGAGAGAGAGAGAGAGAGAGATAAAAGGAAGAGCTGGGGTCACACAAGACACGCTGCAAGGGTCAAGGATCACGGCCATGTCCAGATTCTGCGATGCTGGTGGTGGTGTTGGTGGTGGTCAGTCCCACGGGAAATGTAGGTGGTGATGGTGGTGGTGGTGATGAGATGAGACTGATAAAAGCTTGTTAAAAAGTTGACAATGCGTGTGTGTGTGTGCGTGTGTGTGTGTGTGTGTTCTCAGTCAACCTTTCTTCTTCCGTCCTCTATTCCCCCTTCCCCTTCTCCCTCACAGTTCCTCTCCCCGCCCTCCTCTCTCCTTCCTCTTCCCCCTCGCCGCCCTAGTGACATTCCCAGAAAGGTACAGAGAGCCTAAACGCGACCGATAGCCACAAATTATACATAGCTACCTTGAAATGGATCTATAGGGCTTGTGTTCAGGTGGTGGTGGTGGTGGTGGTGGTGGTGAGTATCGTTAGTCTACTACACTATCACTATTATCATCACCAGTATAACCATCACCATCAACACTATTATTATGTTTCCAATACGTCCCTACCATCACCACTACAACTTCTACTATCACTATCACCACCATTCTTATCACAGATCACAGCCATTACTGTCACCATCAATATCATCGGCACCCCTATTATCACCACTACTATTTCACTATACCATCATCACCATCACTATACCATCATCACCATCACTTTACCACCACCACCACCACCACCACCACCACAGTCATTAGCACCACAGTCGTTATGATCTAAATATAAAAACACATCACAAAAACAATAATTCATTCACACTTAGAGGGAATAAGTCACAAAATAACTTGCACTCCCCTTTCTTCTCCTTCCCCTCACTTCCATCGACCTCACATTCCCTCTCCCTTCACCCCTTCACTCTCTCACTCACTACCCTTCCATATATACAATCCCTTTCATTCACTTCTATCACTGACCCTTCCTCCTTCATACACTCACCCCATTCCCTCTATCCATCCCTTCTCTGCACCCTTCCCTTCACTCCCATCTCCTGTCCCTCCTTCATTCACTCCGTTCCCTTCACTCCTTCCTTCATTCACTACCATATCCCTGAACCTCCCTCACTTACTCCCTCCCATGCACCCTCTCTTCCCTCTCTCTCTCTCTCTCTCACCCCCAGCACCTCCCTCCCTCTCTCTCAGTCATTCTGTTCCAAGGCCAGACTGTTGACATTCCTGGAAGCGCACGCAGCCGGTCACACCAGAACTGTCTTGCTTATAGATCCTCCCAAACATGACACGAGGCTGTTCCCGGAAAGTGGTATTATCTTCATTCTTTCTCCTTGGGTAGTCTTGTTCTGTTTTAATTTCTCTTTTGGTGTGAAGTTTTTTTTTCTTTTAATTTTTTTTTTTGTATTTTCTTGTTTTTTTTTTTTTTTTTGTTTCTGGTTTTCTCTTCTCCGTGTTCGTTCGTTTGTCTGTTTGCTTGTCTGTCTGTGTCTCTGCCTCTGTCTCTCTCCGTCTCTGTCTACACTTCACTTCTTCTTTCTTACATGATTTTGTGAAGATTTAATTTCAATACTTCCTTTTTAGTCCAACTCTCTCTCTCTCTCTCTCTCTCTCTCTCTCTCTCTCTCTCTCTCTCTCTCTCTCTCTCTCTCTCTCTCTCTCCACCTAGTCGCTTCTTGGAACTGGCGTGACCTTTGTGCGAATCAAGTTTATCTCCACATGGAAGTTCGATGAAGGCTAAAATTAGAACCGGTGCGTGGAGTCTGTCGTGCCGCGGATTACACGTCTGGGTGGGTAATGCAGGGCACCAAAGAGAGAGAGAGAGAGAGAGAGAGAGAGAGAGAGAGAGAGAGAGAGAGAGAGAGAGAGAGAGAGAGAGAGAGAGAGAGAGAGTAACGGGGTATGAAATTTTGCTAAGGTTTTCTTATCCAAGTTGAAAGGAGTTTTATAAGTGAGAATTTGATAATGTGCTGTGTGTGTGTGTTGAGAGAGAGAGAGAGAGAGAGAGAGAGAGAGAGAGAGAGAGAGAGAGAGAGAGAGAGAGAGAGAGAGAGAGAGAGAGATGGTGAGGATGAGACTGATAGATGGGGAGAAGTCTTCCACTATACTATATTTTCTCTTTACCAAGTACAAAGCTAGACTCGAGGAAGTGGTGGGTGGGGAGAAGCCTTCTGCTACAGTACCCTATCTCTTTACCAAGTATTTAGTATAGAGAAATTAGCAGATGGGGAGAAGGCTTCTGCTGTACTAGCCAATCTCTACATCAACCGGTTACTTAGAAAAAAGTCCCACAAAATCACGGAAAAATACAAACAACAAAAACACTAAGGAACACAAAAGAAGAACAAACATCAGCAGACCTGCACACACTGAACACTTAAATACACAAACCACACCATCAAATATAATATAAAAAGACAGGTGAGTGAGGACAAAGACACCATTATGCCTGTCACTGCTTGTATAACTTATGTAACGTAACCTATGTATCTTGCGTAACCCAAGTGTTGCCCTACTTAGGTTACGCAAGGTACGTAGGTTACAGGAGGAGGAGGATAGGGGAGAGAAGGAGGAGGAGGAGAAGGAGATGAGGGGGGAGGAATAAACTCAGTCACTCTATGAATAAACTATGAATATCGGCAACGTGACGTCACATACAACGCATTCGTGACGTCAGCACTTAGTACCGTGACGGAGAGACGCAGGGGAGGCACTTAGCTGGAAGGCGGGAGGGAATGGAGGAGTGAGGGGAAGAGAAACTTAACTAAAAGGAAGTAGGGAGGAAGGAGGGGGACAGTTAAGTGGAGGGAAGGAGAGACATAAGTGACGGAAGGGAATGGAGGGGAGAGGGGAGATTCTTAGCTAGAGGGAGGGAAGGGAAGAGGGGAAGATAGTTAAAAGGACAGAGAAAATGATAGAAGGAAGGGGAGACACTTATGAGCAGCTGGAGGTCAGGAGGGAATGAGGGGAGGTGGGTGTAGGAGGGAGAGAATTGAGTGAGGGGAGAGAGTGAGGGGTATAGCAACAGAAAGAAATGTAGTAAGGAAAGAGGGATGGGGGAAAAGGAGGAGGGAGAGCCATAACTTCCACTATGCTTGCCTCCCCTCACATCCATACCAACACCCCTCACCACTCCTAATCTCCCCTCACCTCCCCTCCATAGCACTACTTTGCCCTTCACATGCCCTCAGGACCCCTTCCAACCACCCCACGTATCCCTTATCACCTATCCTTCCCTAAACAGCCCTGAAACTCACGTTACTGCTCCTCTATAGCACTGTTTTGCCCCTCATCCCTTCATCATCCCTTTCAAACCCCTCACATTCTCTAGCTATCCCTCTTCACCCCTGCCTCATTCTTCACTGTCCCAAAATTAACCTTATCTTACCTCACAACACATCACCTGACCACATTCAAACCAGTTCATTGCTCTTCATCGACTCCTTCGTCATCCATCATCACTTCTCAGCCACTCATAGCCTCGTCCAGCCCCTCACAGCCTTGTCTAGTCCCTCACAGCCTCGTTTCGCCCCTCACAGCCTCGTCCAGTCCCTCACAGCCTTGTCTCGTCCTCAAAGCCTCGTCCAGCCCCTCAACACACCTCCACAGCCTTGTCCAGTCCTTCACACCTCAGACGCCCCAGTAACCACCATGACTCGATAATCATTGTGACTCAGAACTATTAAGAATGCTGTGAAGGTCATGAGCATTGTGTTCTGGAGCACGTGTGAGAGAGAGAGAGAGAGAGAGAGAGAGAGAGAGAGAGAGAGAGAGAGAGAGAGAGAGAGAGAGAGAGAGAGAGAGAGAGAGGGCGTGACAGACCATGGACTAGTACAGAAAAACCTCCTCCCTTTTTTTCTTCCTTACCTCTCCTCCTCCTCCTCCTCCTCCTCCTTCTCCTCCTTAGTTACGAAAGACTGTAATAACTCAGTAAAACACAACCTTAGCAATGAACTAACCTAAACTAACTTAACCTAACGTAACTAAACATAACAAAAAAAAAAACTGAGACGCAATCAAGTGTTATTAAACCTACACATTCTCTCTCTCTCTCTCTCTCTCTCTCTCTCTCTCTCTCTCTCTCTCTCTCTCTCTCTCTCTCTCTCTCTCTCTCTCTTGCATGGTATGACGTGTTACGCAACCATACCGTGACGATTAAAACGAACTATTATTGTGTGTGTGTGTGTGTGTGTGTGTGTGTGTGTGTGTGTGTGTGTGTGTGTGTGTGTGTGACGTCATGGTTGCCACAGTAACGAACCGGTGTGTGTGTGTGTGTGTGTGTGTGTGTGTGTGTGTCCTTAGCATTATGAAGAGTACAAATTTTCCCACCTTTGTCAACGTCCTCCTCCTCCTCCTCCTCCTCCTCCTCCTCCTCCTCCTCCTCCTCCTCTTCTTCCTCTTCCTCCTCTTCCTCTTATCCACCTCTCGCCAAACATGCTGTTGGTGACATTTACGGCAAAAAAGCACCGATGCCCTGCTTGATGTCCTTTACTGTGCTAAGGGCAAGTCAGTCATGCTTGCCTAATGCCTTGCAAGACATGACTGGACTGGCCAGATTATCAAATACACAAGTTTTATTGAGGTAGGTTTGTGTAGGGCAGTTGTTAATGAATGATAATACTGCTGATGCTAAGCTACGTTGTTTTTAACTAATCCTAATAACACATAAAAGGGAAAATATTTAAAGATGAGTAGAGATATTGATAAGCTGCAATTATATAAAATAAGTATATAAAAACACTTATATTTCCAGGGAAAACTATATGATGTATTAAAGTTCTATGCTAAATTAATGCTGTATTATACTAACAAGATAAAGCCAGATATAAAATGCATGGATGAATAGAGACATATAGATAACCTAGAACAGATAAGTACGTAGGTAAATGTACGAGTATATAAACAAATAAAGAAACAGAAAAGGCAGAATATAGTAATAACACACGACGAAAGAACAACAACAACAACAACAACAATAAAAAAAATCTTGAAAATCAACACCGTAAAAAAGAACACAGTTACAATTACAAGACAACAAAAATTGACAACTCAGACAAGACGAAGTAACTCATGAAAAAAAAAAAAAAGAAAAAAAAAAAAAAGACCGGTGAAAAAAAACAAGAATATTACAAAAACAGGAACACAATACATTAAAACGAAAAAAAAAACACTTACAAACCAACAAAAAACAGACAGACAGACAGACAAGACGAGGCTGACGACCGAGCGAGTGGTTGCTTCCTCTCCTGGCCGGCTGTTTGACATGTGTCCCTAACAACCCTTGAGTTGAGGGTCATAACAATCTTAACTACCAATCATAAAGCAGGTGGCTCGGTGATTGGACCTGACAAGATATCCAATTCGTGTGTGTGTGTGTGTGTGTGTGTGTGTGTGTGTGTGTGCGTGTGTGTGTGTGTGTGTGTGTGTGTGTGTGCCGTTGTCATGAAAGCAAGGCAGACTCTCACAAACATGCAAATACCACGCGCTGTCCCAGAGAGAGAGAGAGAGAGAGAGAGAGAGAGAGAGAGAGAGAGAGAGAGAGAGAGAGAGAGAAATACACACCTAAACCTAAGCAAAACTCGTATACACCACCAATAACATACAGAGATAATCTTACAACGCAACAAAACACCACACACACACACACACACACACACACACACAGACAGACAAAACAACCCAACATGCGAATCCCACCAACAAAAAACATCTACTAAATCACGTATACAAGAGACTAAGACTTCTAAGTACTTTTTTTCTCTTACTATTACTGTGTTTATGCATTGCAAGGACCATGTTTTACCTCCCCCTTCTCCTCCTCCTCCTCGGGTCCCCTCAGGGTGGTGATGGCTCCCTTAGTGGTGACCTGCGGCGGGAGGTCAGAATGCGAGGTCACCCAAGTCACCAAGGTTACCACGCCACGCCTCCCCTCCTGCTGTATCTTCCTTCCTTTATACGGATTTTGAGAGGAGAAAGTCTTAAAAGTAAAAACAGAAGGTAGGAGAGGGAGACTGAGAGAGGATGGGAAGGAGGGAGGACTGGAGGAGGGAAGGAGGGAGGACTGGAGGAAAGGAGGGAGGGCTGGAGGGAAGGTAAGACTGCAGGCGCTTGCTGAGTCGACCTATTATGACCTCAAAATGTATGTAGCTTTCTTTCCGTTCACCTGACCTCACCTGTCGCTTGCTCAACCCTCATCTTCTTACACCTGACACTAATCGCCCTCTTCTATTTACCTCGTCAATCCATCACAGAAAGAAAAGTCATTTACTGATATCTAATTCTTCCTTTTTATCTGTTTTTTTTTTCTCATGATTTAATCCTATTTGTCTCATCTCATCTATTCCTTATATATATTAATTAATAACGTTTCAATGCAGTTCTCTCTGTTTATTCGTCCTCCACTCATCATTCGCTTTATCTTTTCACTTCATCCATCCCTAACAGCCCTCAACTATCTATTCATTGTACTGCCTGGAAATTCGGTATATATTTGTCTAGTTTTACCCGTCACTTCATTCTTCCTTCACTCATTAATCACTCATAACTACCTACCTCGTTTATTCTGAGTCACTCGTATCTATTTATATTTATCCATTTTCCATCCAAATGTCAAAAACACATCAATCCACACAAGTCACGCATTTATCCGTCTACCCATTACCCAATCCCTCAACCACCACCACCACCATCCACACAAACCACCTTCCCTTCACCACAACATCCGCCCATCACCACCTGCAACACCCATCCACTCCCTCGACTCACACACGACTCTCTCACTCTCACCCATCACATCCACCCCACCTTCAGGTTACCCAACCACTCCACTTCACTACTCCACATAACCACAAAGAGCATGCCACTACTACCTCGCCCACCACGACCTGAAAACCACACCATCCACTCACTTACTACCCACCCTACTCACTACCCATCCTCGCCCACCACCACTAGCCGCCCTCTCGCCCACGCCTCGCCCAACGTGTAATCAGAGAGGCGTAAACTCCGGCTGATAACAAGCATGCTGGGATAACGATCGGGTCTAACGCTTCGGTAACTATTGCTTCTTTTCGTCGTGTTCCCGCAGTGTTTAGTAAATTGCGAAGTGGTGCATTAACCTCGCTATGTGTATGTGTGTTTGTGTGTGTGTTGCAGTGTGTGTGTGTGTGTGTATTTACGTGGTAGTGTTGTTATTATTAGGTTGGTATTGCTTGCGTGTGTGTGTGTGTGTGTGTGTGTGTGTGTGTGTGTGTGTGTGTGTGTGTGTGTGTGTGTAAATGTGTCGCCGTAGATAGATTACGTCAAAAATGCAATGTGAGGATGCTATTATTACTGCTGCTTCTATTTTTATTACTTCTTCTTCTTCTTCTTCTTCTTCTTCTTCTTCTTCTTCTCCTTTTTCTTCTTCTTCTTTTTCTTTCTCCTTCTGTGCCTTCCTTCTACTTCTGTCCATTCGTGATAGTTTTCTAGTTCCGATGAAACCTTTTATGTATATTTTCATCTTTCTATGTTGGATGGCTTCTTCTTCTTCCTCTTCTTTTTATTCTTTTTCTTTTTCCTTCTCTGCTTGGGGAGAAACCTTCGCTTTTACTATCCTATCTCTTGCCTTCTGTACCAGACAGTGTAGTTTATTACAAACAAGCCCCCTAAGAAACAACGGAGGAGGAGGAGGAGGAGGAGGAGGAGGAGGAGGAATAGAGAAAAAGAGAAGGGATAACACACGTAATAATACCTTTCTCACTTATCCAAATTGCATCTCTTTTAAACAACATGCCGATATCACGAACAGTATGCTACTCTCTCTCTCTCTCTCTCTCTCTCTCTCTCTCTCTCTCTCTCTCTCTACAACCACCATATCACTTCCCCCTGCCTCCCCCTGCCTCCCCCACCCAGCATCCCAGCCACACCTTGCACATTTAATCAGGCAGGTGGTGGAGGTGTGGCGTCCCCGTCGTCATGGCAACCACCACCCTCCCCCACACTCGATAGGTAAACATTCCTAGGTGACTGACTCAACGCCCCGTCACCCATTCCCATTCCTATTCCTATTCCTGTTTCTCTTTTAATATTCTCTTTCTTCTTGTTTTTTTTTTTCTTTTCTTCTTGTAGTTGCTATTTTCTTCTTTTTCCTCCTCCATTTTCTTCTTCCTATTCTTCGTAATAATTTCTTTCTTCACTTTGTCTTAGTGTTGCTGTTCCTGTTTTTCCTTCATTCCTTTTTATTTTCTTCCTCCTTATCATTTCTTTTATTCCTCGTGTTTTTGTTGTTCTTTCTCTTTTCTCGTCGTCTTATTCTTTTTTCTTATTTCATTTCCATTTTCCTTCTTAATTTTCCCGTTCTTCCATAGTTTGTTTTGTTTTGTTTCTCTATTATGCTTCTCCCTTCCCTCTTATATATATTTACTCTCTCCTTAACTACTTATTCATTCCATTGCTTCCTCTTCCTCTTCGTCCCTAATTTATCTTTCTGTATGTAGTCTTTCCCTTTCACTAATATATCTTCTGACCCCACCATTTCTTCTTTGTTCTTCCTCCTAACACCCTTTCTCCGTTTTCCTCTCCATTTTTTTTTTTTTCTGTTTTAAGCCTTCCCTTCCTTACTTCGTTATTGCCAACTCGCATGCTTCTCTTCTCTTTTTATCGTCCTTATCAGTAAACCCTTTCTCTTCCCTTCCTTCTCTATCCATTGCCTCATTTTACTTCTCTTCCTTATCACCACTGGATCTCCCTTTCCCAATTCTCCTCTCATTACTTATCGCGGTCCTATCTCCCTCCTCCCTCCTCAGCCATTAACGCTCCCCCCTCCCTTCCTTCTTCTCTCTTTCTCTCTCTAACTACCACCACCATCACTAGCCACGACCACCACCGCCACCACCACCGTCCCATCTCCACCAATCACGTGCTAAGTCGCCGTGACGTAATGCATTTCATCAGCCATTCATCAAACAGGGATTATAAGGTCAGGAGGATCAAAGCCCGTCACGTTGCGTCACTGTTTGGCCACGAGTTTAATCCGGAATGATCCGCGAAGAAAATAAGTAAAAAATTTTGATAAAAAAGTAAATAAGTGAATAAATAAATAAAATACAAGGAATTAATATGAAATCTTTAGCGAAAATTAATTATCATACGAAATGAAAATAAAAAGACAAAGGTAGTAAAGGGAATTATTATGAAATCAACCACGTAGAAAAAAAAACTACACTGTTTAATCAGAAATTCTCCACAGAAAAAAAAATCAGTACACGGAATTAATCTTAAATCTTCTGGGGGAAAAAATAATGTACATGATATTAATTTGAAACGCTTGGGTCAAAAAGTACGTCAGTATCATGTAAATTCAGTGATGTCACGTGTCTTTTTAAAAAACGTACAGCGAGGAGCCGCTACTCACGATGATGAAAGTGTGATTACAGACATTTTTATTTTACTCCTTTGGAAAACCTTTGAAACGAACAGTGAGGGTGCACGACTCTTGAGGAGAATATACTGTATGGACATAATCGTATTTGACCTCTCTAAGAAACTCTGAAAGACGAATAGGAAAGTTATACGACTCATAATGAAAGTACGATAATGTGTATAATTTCATTTAATCTTTTTTGGAAACTACCATAAAAAAGACAAGATTAACCCTTTTTTTCTCACTTTTCTCTTCTATATCCCCATGCAAACCATTTTTACTCTGCTATGAGGGTTAACAAAGCGGCCACCGAAGGAGTATAAGTGTTAAAACCATAGTATGAATTTCTCTATCAGTCGTCTTTTTTAAAATACACTCTGAACTCATATATCATTTTATTTTACCAGAAGGGGAGGCCGTAATAATCAGAGGGTGAATGGCCTGAATAAATGTAACCGTAATGAATGACTTTGCCTTTTATAACGTTACGACACGGGAGGAAGTGATAGTGGAGGAGGAAATAAGAGGGAAATAATAGTAATGATAATATGCCTCTGACCTTTGCTTATTGGTCTGCTTACATCAGCCTGACCTCGCATCAGTAATAATACATCTTTAATAATACAGTTTAAATTGAAGGTAAGAACAATCCCTATATTGCTTACCCCCATTCAATCAGCAAATAGGGAACAGCGAAACCAGCCTCTCTCTTTCTCTCTCTCTCTCTCTCTCTCTCTCTTGAAGCCATATGTGGTTTTAAAATTCCTGACAATTTTTCACACCTGTGTCGATTAATTTCAGCAAGTGTTACAGAGAGAGAGAGAGAGAGAGAGAGAGAGAGAGAGAGAGAGAGAGGTGCGTTACATCGACTCACTAATTGGTACGCGACATTTTTCTTTCAGTGGACGGGAAGGTTCTGGTCCATAAACTTTAGAGTGGCTCGGGTTGGCAAGCTGACTGGAGTATTGCTAGGAGGAGGAGGAGGAGGAGGAGGAGAAAGAAAAGAACAACAAGAATAACAACAAGATCAAGAACAACAAAAAGAAGGAGAAGAAGAAGGTGAAGGAGAAGGATGAAGAAAGTAAGGAGGAACTAGAGAATATAGAAAAAAGGGAAAGGAAGGAAGCAATGACCATAACGAATAAAACATGATAAAAAAGAAGCGAAAGGATAAAAATTTGAATATAAAGTGCAAGAGGAAGAAGAGTGCAAGAGAGGAGGAGGAGGAGAAGGAGGAGGAGGAGGGGACGGCTATGAAGTACAAAACAATTACCACACACACACACACACACACACACACACACACACACACAGCACAGAACAAACAGACATAACATACTGAACACCCCCATTCTCCCTCCCTCTCTCATGTACCTCCTTTCCTCCCTCCCTCCCTCCCTCCCTCCTCCTCCTCCTCCTCCTCCTTCTCATCCTCCTCAGCCTCCTCCTCCTAGCCAGCCAAGCCCGTGTCGCGGCGCTTAACAACCTAACAAGACACAATTAAACGATTTTTCTCAGTCTTGTTATTTTCTGACTCAAGGTAATTAAGGAGAGAGAGAGAGAGAGAGAGAGAGAGAGAGAGAGAGAGAGAGAGGTGGTGATGACATTATAGTCTCTCTCTCTCTCTCTCTCTCTCTCTCTCTCTCTCTCTCTCTCTCTCTCTCTCTCTCTCTCTCTCTCTCAGTCGTATATTGATTGATGAATATTTGGTGAGTCACGACGCATTCCTCGAAAATCTTACGTGTACAGTACATACGTAGAAATTAAGTAAAGAACACACACACACACACACACACACACACACACACACACATACATACACACACACACACACACACACACATATACACACACACACACACACACTTCCGCCGACTGAGGACCATTTGTTCAGCCGAATGTAAAATATTTAACTTTCTTTTCGAGTCAGACAAGGTTTCAAATGCCAAAAGTTTTCGTGTTTTTTTTGTCTGTCTTTCTCACTCGGCAGGAATTTAGTAGTGGGTCATGGACGATCACGCATGACGTCGCCAAGCCAAGCATGCGTCCACCACCTAACTAACTAATCTCACGCTGCGGGGGAGAGAGTGGGAGAAAGAGAAGGAAAGGAAGGATGAGGCTGGTGTAGAAAGGACGAGACATCTAGACATTTGGGAGTATCTAAATTATCAGGAGCGCTCGGTGTGATGTGGACATAAGGGTGAACTGTCATTAGAAAGGAAAGGGAAAGTGAAAAACAGAACTAGATGAGAAAAGAAAGGTATAGAATATAATGGAAGATGAAAAACAAATATACCTTGAAAATTTGAATGAAAACTGGGATAAACTGGGATAGTAGTAGTAGTAGTAGTAGTAGTAGTAGTAGTAGTAGTAGTAGTAGTAGTAGTAGTAGCATATCAGTAGTAGAAATAGGAGTAGTACTAGAAGCAGCAGTGATAGTGACAGTGAAGGAGGTGGTGGTAGTGGTGCTGGTGGGTCTGCCCAGCTCGCCTCGCCTGGTGTTGGCAGCCTTTTAAAGAAGGTAAAGGTGATCTGTACATCAGGGCTAATCACCAGGTGGCCGCCGCGCCTCGCACCACCTCTGCGGGGCCTTGGTGGGGACTCACAAGGGGGCGGGGCTGCCTTTACGGGGGGAACTTGACGTGGCACGCTGAAATGAGCTCCTGCCGCCCTTGCCGCTCCTGTCCTTGCCCACCACCACCACCACCACCACCTCCCACTCTTGTTCCTCCTAATATCTGCTTATTTTGCTTCATTTCTTCTCTTTTCCACCTTTTCTTCCACGTTATCATCCTACTCCTGACTTTTACTCGTTTTCCTGCCTCCTCCTACTCTTGTTCTTCCAAATCTTTGCTTCTTTTACCTCAGTCCTTCTCTTCTTCATCTTTTCCTCCACATTATCATCATCATATTCTTCATTTTACTCCTTCCCTCTTCTTTTCTAGCTCCTCCTCCTCCCCCTCCTCTTCCTCCTCTTTCCGTTCTTCCTAATTTCTACTTCTTTTGCCTCATTCCTTCTTCTTCGCCTCCTCCTTATTATCATCATCCTGCTTTTATTTTTTCTCCTCCCTCTCCTTCCTCGCCTCCTCCTCCTGTTCCTCCTAATCACTGTTTCTTTTGCCGTTTTCCTTCTTCGCCACCTTCTCATTATCATCATCCTACCCTTCCTAACTTATACCCCCTTCCTCCCGTCCTTCTCCTTTTCTTACCAGTTTTCCTCCCCCCGTCTCTTCTCTCTTTCGCCCCTTCTCCTCCTTCTCCTCCTCCAATAATTTATTCCTTATACCTCCATCTTCCCTTCTCCCCTCCTCTCCTCTGTCTCTAAACTCTTTACCTGTCCTTGGTCGCCCCCTCTCGTCCCTTCCTTCCCTTTCTTCCCATCATCACCCCGCCTCTTAGCGACCCGTAACCCTTGCCTAACACCTCTCGCTTCCTGCCCAACCCTTGCCTTGCCTCCAATACATACCAGACCTTGTCCTTGCTGTACACAAAAGCTCTTTATTCCCAAGCTCTCGCCTCACTAACCCAGCCCCGCCCCTCGCCCGCCCTTCACCAGCCTTCACCAGTACCTCCCGCGCCTCACTGCCACTGCCGCCGCCCCGAGGAAGGACAAGGGAGGCCCGGCAGGAGCAAGATGACTTGTCGCATGTGTGTTCTGGTGTTTTTTGTTCCTCTCTTCATTGTTATCGTTCTCGTCTTCTCGCCTCCGCCTTGCTACGGTTCCCACATACTCCGAGCTCGGCCTCACCCTCACCCAGTGCCACTCCCTGATTCCTCACTGATTCTCTTCCTCTTCTTCATCAGAATTCTTCTCACTCTGTTTTCTCCTTCTGTTCCTCTCTTTTTCTTATCCTTTCCTCACCTCTCCTCCTCGAACTACTACAACTACTACTACTACTACTACTACTACTACTACTACTCCTTCAGCTCCTCCACCACCTCCTTTATTTATGTAAGAGAGGCTCTGGTCTAGGGCAACAAAAATGGAAAAAAAGGCTCCTTGCAGCTCCTATCCCCTGAAGAGGTCTACTACTGCTACTACTACTACTACTACTACTACTACTATAACAACAATTTCCACCACTTCTCCCCCTCCCTTCCTCTCCCTCTTTTTCTCTTCCATCTACTTTGAAACATTCCCACCCCCTACTCTCCTCTACTCTCCCCTCCTCTCCTCTCTCCTCTCCTGTTCTCGTAAAACCTCTTGTCTGCGCCGTAAATCTCGCCCCAAACGCTGCTACTCGTTATCTACACTACGTGATTATGCGGCGCCGGCTGAAGAGATGCGTCATGGTTGTGATTTTATTAATACTACCTACTGTTATAATTGGCCACCGTTACTAATTTATTTATTGACGGTGGTGGTGGTGGTGGTGGTGATGGTAGTTAGAGGAGACGGAAGAGCAAGAGGAGGAGGAGGAGAGGAACAGGAGGCCGTGATGGCTGTCCTCATTAGTGGCCATTACGTGACATTAGCTTGCAAGGGTGTGCGTGTGCGGGGGAGGAGAGAAGGGGAAAGGAGAGGCTGTGGTTGTCTAGGGTGAGGCTGTAAGGATGTAAGGTGAGAGAGATTACGTGACATTAGCCTGCATTGGTGTGCGTGTGTGCGGGGAGGAGAGGGGGAAGGGAGAGACTAGGACGGTCTAGGGTGTGTATGTAAGGATATAGAGGGACATGGCTGCGTATATTCTACTTCAGTATTTTCTACTCCTATGAAGATTGCTATATGAAAATTCACCTAAAAATAACTCTTCCAATGACAGATTTCACCTAACCTAACCTAACCTAACCTAACTCTTCCAATGACAGATTTCACCTAACCTAACCTAACCTGGCCTAACCTAACCTAACCTAACCTAACCTAACCTACCCTACCCTAACCTAACCTAACCTAACCTAACCTAACCTACCCTACCCTAACCTAACCTAACCTAACCTAACCTAACCTAACCTAACCTACCCTAACCTAACCTAATTTACCACCATGGAAGCTTCTTTTCACGGAAATCTTGCATGTAAAAAACATTTGTGAGGAAAAAAACGAAGTACTTTAGGGAACTTACAATAAACAGAAGACAAATATAAGGGTTGGTGAAGAAATAAGATGTAAAAACAGACTATAAAGACCTACTTATACTTTATAGGGAGCATAAGAGTGTAAAAGGTGTAGAGGGCTACTTAGGGTGACAGTGTAAGAGGGTGCGTAAGAGTGTGGGCTAAGGGTAATGGTAAAGGGTAGCAGTGTGGGTTAGGCTGCAGGGGATGTGGGTTGAAATGATGGTGTAGGAAAGGTGTAGGTTGAGGTGAGGCAGCGAGTCGTGGGCGAGGGTTTGGGGTGTGGGTGGACCAGGAGGATAAGGAGGGGAAGACAAGGGGGGGTTGGGGGCGAAGGAGTAGTGTGGGCGTGGGCAGAGGCTTGATTTCAGAGGGGGAAGAGTGTTAAAGGAGTGGGTGGGGTGAGGTGGGTGGAGTAGGTATGTGGAATGTTTGAGAGTACTTCTTCTAACACTTTTGCTCCTTACTTTTTTTTTTAGGTAGAGGTGATTAAGTAAGGTGTTCTTTTCAGTGTATGTATTCATGTACCTATTCTTTTAGTAATCCTTGGTCATTTACCTGAACGCAGGGGAAAAGAGAAAAATGAACGAAAACTTCTAGTCCTTCTCTCTTTCCTTCTCTTCTTTTCTTGGGGATGGCATTGATTAAGCAGGCTATCCTATTTATTTATTTATTCATTCTTTAACCTTGGCCTGTCACCTTTACAGGGCAAAAAGATAGAAAAGTTAAGAAACTCCCATTCCTTGACTTGGAACATCTTTTTCTCCTCACTTTTTGGACAGCAGGAATTAAGTAAGCTATTCTACGAGTATTTATCTATATATTTGTTTATCCTTAACGTGTCACCTTATCACAGAGAAAAACAGAAAAAATAACAAACAAAAACACCGATTCCTTCACTCCCATGCTTGTTTCTCCTCCTCTAAAGTATTTCGCGTGTATTTCGCTTTACTCCAACGCTCCAGCACCACCACCACCACCACCTCCTCCTCCTTCTGTTCCGGCACGCTCGCCATCTAGCAGCCCAGCGTGATCCCCCTCGGGCCAGGGCGGGCCGTCCACTGGAGCCCTTGATAACACAACACAAACGACTTCTTTTTATAGTACAGCCCGGAGCAGAGTATATTTTCTCGTTTCTTTCTTTTTTTTTTTTTGTCTTTTTCCACTAGGTATGAGTATCTGAAGCTGAAAACAGGCTCAAAACGATTTGCAAGCAGGTTCTTCAAGTCAATAGGACCAGAAGAAGCAGGGTGGGGGAGACACAGAAAGCACAGTGACCTAGGTTCCCGTATGAATTATGCAACCGCCACGAGTCTATTGGTTGCAGTTAGCGGTTTGCACGGTACTTGTTACTCTGACTTGATAGGTCTTTCAGTTAGCGTTTTATAGCCCCATGTAGTATAGATGTGAAAAGTGTAGGCTGACTTAACCTAAATAATTAACCTGTTTGATGTTATCATATTATACTTGCGAGGAAAGTTTATGGCTCAATTTCAAGATAGAAGTAGACTACCAGCATTATCTCAATTGATTGCCTGTTTACCTCTACTGCCTTCTTCCGTCTATCTGTATGCACGATAACGATGGTGATGATGATACTAGCAACAATGATGATGGTCTTAGTGGTAAGTTAATCATATCTGCTTCTACTATCATTATCTCATCTATCTCTTCCTTCTAATAAAAGAGGCAACATCCTAACTATCTACGTATCAATATATCTGCCTATCTACTCCCACTTAACTACGCTTATCACTTTTTTTTTTTAATGTGCACAAACTAATGAATTTTTTTTTCTACCTCGTCTTCATTCCCTCACACCCTCCATCCACATCACAACCTGTAATTTTCCCTCACGACCATCTGTATCATCTCAACTCTGTTACATCTTCATCTACACCAATGTACGCCCATCTACTCCCACACCCTTCCATCTACACCATGAGTTATGCCTCTTTATCACGCCATCGAAATCACCTACCCACATTAATCCATCTACACCTGTTATCATCTTCACCCACACCCACACCACCCTTGCACCCACATCACTCACCTCTCCTACACCTAACCCACACGAAACATCCACCCACACCTAAACTTTGCAGCACCATCTATACCACCCTTGCATCTACGTATATCCACACACCCACGCACCCGCATCGCCTACCTTATCTGCACCTAACCCACACGAAACACAGGAACATAAGAGAATTTCCAAGAACACGTGGCAGTCTCTGTATTAAACATACCTACCTTTTTTCACCTATCATTTTCATCCACCCCCCACCCCGCCACATGCAACGCAACGCACAACACCCCCCTTCACCACAACACCACAGCGTTGCGACTCTCCCTTGCTCCAATGCTCCCCTGCCATCCCCCCCTCCCCTGCCCGCTCCTTGGCACATGGAGGTGGCCGTGCGCCCGTTACTGTCCCGCGGGAGGATCAGGGGCAGGTGGCGGGTGTCCCTAACTGTACCGGGCTAGGTTATTCCCCTCCTGGTCCTCCTTCTGCTGCTCCTCCTTCTATTCTACCTTCAACTTTTAACAGAACCTGAACCTCCCACTCGTCACAACACTCCTCCCTCTCTCCCTCACTCCCTTCGTTCGGATTTCTTCTTCTTCTTCCTTCCATCCCTCCTTCCTTCTCTTTAGTGTTTTTTTTTTTTTTAGTAATGTGTCTTTTTTTTCTTTTTTTTCCCTTTTCCTTACTCCTCCCGGTTACTGTTTGCTCTCATGTGCGTTTTTTTTTTCCTCCTCTCCTCCTCCTACGTCTTCTCTTTCCTCTCCTTCTCTTCCTCTTTCATCATGTTGTTTCTCTCTCTCTCTCTCTCTCTCTCTCTCTCTCTCTCTCTCTCTCTCTCTCTCTCTCTCTCTCTCTCTCTCTCTCTCGTCATAGTATACCTCTTCTTCCTTCAATTACTGTTCACATGTAGCATTTTCCTTTCCTCTCCTCCTCCTCCTCTTTCATCGTCGTCTTTATCTCCCTCTTTATCATGTTCCCTTTGCGATTTTTTGGACTCCTAGTTCTTTTTTTTTCCTGTCACTTTTTATCCTCTCTCTCTCTCTCTCTCTCTCTCTCTCTCTCTCTCTCTCTCTCTCTCTCTCTCTCTCTCTCTCTCTCTCTCTCTCTCTCTCTCTCTCTCTTCCTTCATTTGCATACTCCTTACTTCCTCTTCCGTTCCCTCTCCTGCCACGCCCTTCTCCATTTGCTGACATCCTTGCTTCTTTTTTTTCCTTTTTTTTTCCCTTTCATCGTATAATAGAGTCTAGGGAAATTTTTGTTCATCATTTCTCGTCCTTCTCTTTTTTTCTTCTTCTTTTTCTTCCTCCTTCTCTTTACTGTAAATTCTTAAATGCTTGAACTCATTATAAGTCTTCATTAAGTCTCTCTCTCTCTCTCTCTCTCTCTCTCTCTCTCTCTCTCTCTCTCTCTCTCTCTCTCTCTCTCTCTCTCTCTCTCTCTCTCTCTCTCTCTCTCTCTCTCTCTCTCTCTCTCAAATTACCATCCGCTTCTCCTCCTCTTCCTTCTCCTCTTTCCATCCATAATCATCTTATGTACTGCCCACTCCTCCTCTTCTTTCTCCTCCTCCTCCTCCTCCTCCTGCTGTTGTTCCTCTTTCCTACATCCTTTACCAACACTAAATATCCACCTCCCCTCCTCTTGAACTACCACCCGCTCCCCTCCCTCCTCCTCCTCCTTCTCCTCCTCCTCCTCCTGCATCAATTTGTGGGTTTTGCGCGGTGGCTCAAGTTTCCCTATTGTTGCGGCGCGCTCAGCTGATGGTTGTAAATACGCATGTACAACTGTCATTGGCTAGAGCTGCCTCTGACGTGTATCTTATATCGCTTTCTTCCTCTCCCCCTCCATATCCCTCTTACCGTCCCTTTTCCCCACCTCCAGAGAGAGAGAGAGAGAGAGAGAGAGAGAGAAGGGGGGCTTAGATGGAGGCGATAGGGAAGGGGTGTGAGAAATGTAGAAACAAGAAGGGAGTGGAGATGGGGAGGCAGACATGGAGTAGGGTTGAGAAAGGTGGTGTAGCTTAACTGACGTCACGACTTCTGGCCTATGACATTTACCTATTAAAATCCCTCGAGTTGACATGTCGCTCTAGCTAAAAATAAGGGTAGGAAAGGTGCTTCATCCAGTAGGAAGCCGTCGGTACCTGGCTTTGGTAATGGGTAGTTCCTGTGTGTGTGTGTGTGTGTGTGTGTGTGTGTGTGTGTAATGATGGCTAATTATTTATTTTTCTTTTTTTTTTCTTCTTCTTCCTCCCTTATTTCTTTTGTTTCCCTGCAGGCTGAGGTCTTCAAGTATGGGATGTTTTTCTTCTTGTTCCACCTCCAGCATGACGCCTCCTCCCCCTTCTCCCCCCCCTCTCTCTCTCTCTCTCTCTCTCTCTCTCTCTCTCTCTCTCTCTCTCTCTCTCTCTCTCTCTCTCTCTCTCTCTCTACGCTCCCTCCCTCTCCTTCTCTCCACGCTCCTTCCCTCCCTTGGCTCTGCTCCAGGCGGGGGTGGAAGAAATTTGGGAGAGGGAAGGAGGCGTGGAAGCACATTCTCCTCCTCCTCCTCCTCCTCCTCCTCCTCCTCTTCCTCCTCCTCCTTCTACAAGTTTTATTACTTTTTTTTCTTTTTTTTCTATTTTGATTTATATCTTCTTGTTTTCCTTCTCAAAAAACTTTTACTTCTTATCATTTCTAGAAGCTTAGAACATATTTGGGCACTTTTATTTGGTAATATACTTATTTTTTTCTTTTAGCCCTGTTAGTGGTAGTGGTAGTAACAGTATCAGTTTCAGTAGTACTAGTGATGCTAACAGTGAAAGTAATTCTGGTGGTGGGTGATAGTGGTGCTGGTGCCTTGTAGTAGTCGTGGTGGTAGTAGTAGTAGTAGTAGTAGTAGTAGTAGTAGTAGTAGTGATGGTGATGGTGGTGGTGGTGACCAGTAGAGCGCTTCACTCGTAACATCATCTGACAAGTTTGTGTTTAATTTTAACTGTACATGAACGTGTTCAACGCTCAATCACAAGCTCATTGCTCTCTTAACACACACACACACACACACATACACACACACACACACACACACACACACACACACACACACACACACACACACACACACACACACACATACACACACACACACACACACACACACACAACCTCCTGCTACATACGGTTTCATTCACAAAACAGCCTACGGTGCTCAAACAACATATACTTCCGGTGTCCACAAACAACGCGCCCGACACCACACCTCCAGGCACGCCGCCCGCTACCTGCTGGGCGTGCGTGGGCGCTGCGGCGTTGGTCAGGGCAGTGCAGCGTATTGCTCGCAGCGCCAAAGACTGGATGGAACCAATGCACTTGTCTATCCAAGTCACATGCTATATTGAGCGATAAACTATATTGATAGTCTTCATACATACATGCATTCAGGAGAGAGAGAGAGAGAGAGAGAGAGAGAGAGAGAGAGAGAGAGAGAGAGAGAGAGAGAGAGAGAGAGAGAGAGAGAGAGAGAGAATCATAAGGCGCATTTCTAACCTTAGGAACCTACGTAAAGTTTTCCCACTTTTCTTCTTTTTTTCTTGTCAGGTGATATGACACACACTAGCATGCCCACAAACATCAGAGTTCCGTTAAGAATGCAACTTACAGATCCTGCGGGCAGCGCCACTTCCTTCACAAACCATGCGATGAAAGACGTCAGCTCAAGCCAGCGATGCATGCACGCTCACACACACGCCTCTGCTATGAGGGAGGTTCACTCAGTACTGCCAGGCTATGCCCCTCAGGCTGATTACAGTGTTGTTATATCTCATGTTATGCCTTCCCGCTCCAGGCTGCGAAGGTCACTCCCCTCAGTACTTTGAATATTGATCTCTCTCTCTCTCTCTCTCTCTCTCTCTCTCTCTCTCTCTCTCTCTCTCTCTCTCTCTCTCTCTCTCTCATCATACAGTTCTTGACGCACGATACCACGTCCATCATGTCACTGATAAAGTAACAACTTTGTCCCCATCACTGTTCCTGTCCTTAAGAGGATAAAGCTAAACTCGATATTTCAGACAGGCACGGCGACGAGGAGCGACTGGCCACTCTATACCTAAGTAACCACGCTGCTGCTCCTGCTGCTGCTGCTGCTGCTGCTGCTGCTGTTGAACTATTGAGATGCAGTATTGACTGCATCGACAGGATAAGAGGACTGCGTGGTTCATCTCCTCCTAACCCTTGACTCCTCCTATCAGACGGCTGAAGTATCTTATTTTGCTGTTTCTAGAAAAAATATTTTCTGTCACCTATCATGCGTGCATTATCGATGTGTGTGTGTGTATATATATATATATATATATATATATATATATATATATATATATATATATATATATATATATATATATATATATATGATGAAATCCTAAAATTATCCATTTCACAGGTACTTTTTGTTGTTTCTCTTTCTCACCAGTAACTACAAATTCACCACACCCAAGAGGCAATATTTTCTCACATCTGATAACATGATTGCTTCCTGCTCCAGTTACATGGTTACATGTACACTTCGTATCCACGCAACAGGAAGAAAAAATCTAAGTATTACAGTACCTTGCCGCACGGGGCCACAGCTACGAGATGTTGCGGTCCCACAGGATTCAAACCAAACACGTTTACGCTCCGCAGCGTCGATAACCTGTGGTCCTCGGATACACATTCCGAATTATTTAGTATTCTCATGCTGGACACTAAAGAAAAAAAAATTGAGCAAAGATGAATGACGAATAAAAAGCCCGAAATCTATCAATTTATTATAACGTATTATGTTAGTAATTCCAATCATGCATTAAGTAATGCCCCTAAAATGTGTGTGTGTGTGTGTGTGTGTGTGTGTGTGTGTGTTTTACTCTAGTACTAGAATTACTTACTCTTTTTGACACGTGCACATTTCACGAGAGAGAGAGAGAGAGAGAGAGAGAGAGAGAGAGAGAGAGAGAGAGAGAGAGACCGGTGCCTGGCGCGTTACTGTAGTTTCAGGTAGAGCACAGCACCTCATATACATTTTACTATTAGTCAACTTTAAGAGTGCATTAATGCAATATCTCTCTGGACTGGGTAAGTTATCTGGTACCTTCAGAGCCTCCAGCAACACCACTACCATTGCATTACGCTTCGGAACACTCGCCGCAATGTAAGCAAACCACCTCGTAGAGTTTCGAATGGAACTGTTTTACTCAAACTCAGGTTAGAGTCACGTACAAGTGTAATAATCAAAGCATTATTAAGTACATACAGAGATATTGCAATGTACTCACCTCAGTCAAGAACTCTTCCTCAATCTCAGTGACTGGGCCTCGCTGGAGCACAACTAGCACACACCTTCACACAGCCACCGCGCCACGCACACTGCGTGCCGCGCCGCGCTGCCTTGCCCTCATCCGATCCGTTGCTTTCGGCCACGACCTCCCACTGCCAGATGACATTACTTCTGCTACCATCATTTCTTTCATAGTGCGTTACACAACCACACATTTAGATATACTCTGCACTCAAAGTTTGATAAGAAACAGCGTGAGTGCATAATACTTGTCATTTGCCTCGAAATAATAACTGCATTTCCACGACCAATTATGTTCTATTATAAATCAAAGTCCTTGATACAGCAGCAAGAGCTACTGGTCTTCCCACGTGCGTGTTTTATTGATCTATTTTTGGGCAACTTGTCAATAAAATCATCCAATGCTTATTACTGTTATTATTCTTTCACTACAGTCTGACAGTCACTCCAGCGGTCCATTACGAGTGACTGACTGATCGATCATAACAGACAGGGCGCCGCGACACAAAGGTCATGGCACGGCACTCACTGAGGCGACTGTCTCACCGGTGACCAGTATCTCAGAAAGAGGGCAGTGCACATGTTTACTGAAGCTTCACATGTCAACTATCTTCAACAACATAGAGTAGATATCATAAATTTTACATGATCTCCTGAAGGGCAGTATAAAGACACGGTTTAATCAACATAAAATTTTATATTCTGAGATCTCTGGGAAAATTACTACATAAAAGGAATAGTTGGCTCACAGTAGGAACCCATTTGAATATACACATCAGGTGCAAATAGAAAACAGGGTAATGTGGTTTGTGGAAATGTATATGAAACAATGATAACTGTATGTATGTATACTCCAACTATCACACTACTGGACAAAAATAACCCTAAGGACATGAATGCACTCTTCACTAAAAAAAATCAGGTCACTGGTAGAATTTTTCCTGACAGTCTGTACTCCTGGACACCCCCTCCCCCTTACAGCATCCCGCGTGCGTATGCAGAGAAGTACAGAATCACTCTTCTTTATAAAGCAAAAACAACTCACTCATAAAAACATACATTCTTATGAGGCTCACCCAGTCACCAACCCTCCAGTGTCAGTACGCACCGGTCTAAGCTGGCTTTTATTGTTTGTTGTTTGCTTGTCTGTTTTAATTAAGCTCCTTAGCCCTTACCAAGCCGTCATCAGCTTGGGGATAAGCTTTGGTATGAGGTTATTAGATACAAAGACGCTGAATTTTGGTCATTGACTGGGTGTGTCTGGTCATCGGGAACAAAGTCACTATTACAGTAGTGACACATACACAAAAGTTCTCATTGACAAAAAAATAGTCTCTTTAAGAATTTATATTTAAAATGTAAAAGATACTACTCCACTACACGCTAGAGTAACACTACCAACTATAGGTCTCTTCACTCTTGGTCTGACTCTCTGCTGCAGGACAATGCCTCTGCCATTACTGATTCAATGAGGGCAGTCAGGGGCTGTTATCTTTGGTTTTGGTTGGCCAGTGAAGAGTGAAGGGCAGAGTAATGGATGATGCATGTATTGCACTACCTACCCTATGCTACAGTAATATACATGAGGGGAAAATGTAAATTGTACTCTTGGCGCTGCAGACAATAACACCAGGTGAAAGAGGAGCTGGTCCAAATATGAAATATTAACAGGCCAACAGAGGCTCCATATCCCAATGTATCTTTGTTCCTCTGGTCTTTAACATCACATGCTATGTGAATAATTATTAAATGAAGCAAATTATGACCCTTAAACTACTATGATTTAAATAAAATATTTTTATTAAATTCAATACACAAAAATGGGTAACTCATTTATACAAATTTAAAATAAAATAATTTATGATGAGCACAAACAGAGGTTTACTTAGGGTACTGATAGTGGCCTTAAAACCCAAAAGCATCAAGTTCCAATTCTTTGGCTTCCTGTTTCTTCCTTTCATTCTCGGCCTCGTCATCAGATTCTTGGTCCAGCTTCTCCATGTGCTTCACAACCCGTTCAGTTGGCTTCAGGCTCCGCAGCAGGCTTGTCTGCAGGGAAGGGAAAGCAACCATGTCATCTTTTGTGACCAAGACATATGCAAAGGTTGTAAGAAGCCATGCAGCTCACCAAGCCACCATTTGGTGAACTAAGCAGACACATGCAAGTATGTATGAACAATAATAATGATGAGTGTCATGAGATCATTTCAGTTGTATACCAAGTACAAGTTACAGGGATAAGCAAAAACTTTGTTTGTTACATGCAAGCATGAAATGAACTTTTCAGAATTACACATATGACAATTATATTTGTAGTAAGAATGTGAAAATATATGCCAAACAATTTATTATCCAAATCCTTGCAGATGATGAAATATATCTTTACAATCATTCCAACTGTACAGTGGCCAGCTGATCAATATTAAAATTATGGTGAGGCCCTTGGAGTTAGAATGGTTGCCCATCTCTGGACTGTAAACCATTCAACTAAGTAAGAAAACAGACATCCAACAACATACAGAGGCTGTAAGATCCATGAACCGAAGAAACTTCTTCAGCACAGTCACCATCAAGCTGAAGTTTCCATCAGGCAACATGGCTCGGATCTCAGCCTCACAGTCCTGTAATGTGCAGTGGGATGTTACATCCATCAAGGAATTAATTCCTCCACAAACCTCTCTCCCATAAAATGCAATCATAAAGCAATAATCCCTATGCAGAGATCTGAAACACTTCCTGCTACACACACAAATTAACTAACTTTCTGTGAATATCTAAGTAAAGAGGTCACTTCTTTCATTACTCATATACACAGTATATTCCCAAAACATATATCCTGATTTGAAATCTACCATGAGGAAACTGTATTCCATGATATCACATCCTACTGGGAATGCACATTACTATGAATGTAAAGAAACTTCACAGCATAATGAACAGGATTATTGCAACTCGAAGAAAGATAACTTGAGACACAAATACCCACCTCATCTTCCATGATGCAATATCCAGTGATGAGAGCAGTGTAAGCTGCTATGAGAGTGTCCTCCATGTGATGGCCAGCCTTCTGTAGCACTGTAACAACCAAAGTAATTATGCTACAGACTATATCATAAAATGAATGCAAAAACAGCAGAGAATAAAGATGAAAATAAAGGCATACAGTGAAGAGGATACAGTATAAAGGGAAAAGCTAGAAAGATTAGGACAATGATAGTTTATATAACCTTGAAAAGTCAGTTTAATCAGATGTAGTGTTAATCTTTCAAATACAGAAATATCAAAACAAATGCTTAATTTCTACTTACATTTAGCAACAGTCTCCTCAATTTCATCTTCCTTTTTGTCTTCATCTTTCTGCTTGCTTTGTTCCGTCAGATCATGGTCAATGATGTCGTTGGTGTGTGCCTCCTGCTGGCGGGCACTCTCCTCACTGCGGTAGAACAGCTCCACCAAGGCCTGCATGGCACCTTTCTCTCCAGAACCTTGGAACATCACATGATACATCAGAAGACATTTTCTTCAGCCAAGCAAATAACATATGCAAGCTCATATCTATTTCAAGAATGTAAAACAGCTTCAGTTGTCTTGTGAAATATCAAGCATAGGAAAATGTTGAAAATCTTATGAAATATTCAACATACATGAAAATATGTTTTCATCACCATCCAACTCTTCAGGAACTTTGGTCTTTCTGAGCATAATCCGGTTGAATTTGCTGTGTTCAACTAGATTGAGGAGTAAGCAGCAAGCCTGAAAAGTGAAACAGTACAATATATCAAAACTAAGATTACAAATTGGAAAGATTTCAGGAATTTTAATTTCTTCTCAAAATTCTACATTTATTAAATTGAAAAGAAAATACACTTAGAATAAAATGTCTTACTATATCTCAAGCTAATAATGTTAACTGTGGCTCAGATCACTCTCTGACTCACCCGTGAAACTGTATGCAATTGCTTATATTTTGCTGGATAAAGGAAAAGCTCAAATCTAAGGTTATAAAGATTTCTTTCAGGGAATAAAGCAGAGAAATATGAGATTCCTACAAACAACATGGCTCTTAATTCCTAACACCATCTTTATTATGATTAAGATTTATCATCATTCAGTTACTTACAAGAATAATCAACTCGAACTTCTTGTCCACTGCCAGGTACCTTGGCATAGTGAGCAGGCAGTAGAGTGTGATGTCATACAGGTCCTGCTGATTACCCAATAGCTTACTGCCCAAAGCTGTTAGGAGAATGCAAATACATCAAACACTGGGAATTGTGGCAAAATTATTGTAAGACTAAATATTTCAAAATAAGCCAGCTATTCAGAACTAAATTAATAAAATACCTCAAACCATCTTCCAATCTATAAACTAGGATCATACTATCCACACAGGTGGTAGTCAAGACAAATCACCTACATGCACACACCAACAATCACATCCACATGCATTTCCTTACACTTTGTCCATAATCTCTAAGCAAGGGGACTGAACCTCACCAGCCACGCAGCACAAGAGTTAGTTGCCCAGCGTACATGAGTCAGTCTGCATCAGAGCGACATCAAAACTGATCTACCCTCCAGAACCATGATAGACCTGTCCCTACCTTACAAATGGCCTCATCAGACAACCAGACTATATGTGGACAAACCTCCCAAATTTGTCACAGAGGAAGTAATCACATGCATGAATATGCCAGTCCAGCATCCCCCAATACCAGGCTCCCATGCACATGCATAAGATCTTCACATAAATAAGCTGGTCATCCAACACATCTTAACACTAACTGAGCCACTCACCTTCTTTGCCTGAACTGTGAGTGAGGTTGATAAGGACCTTGATAGTGGTAAGAAGTGTCTGCACCAGTAGCTGCCCACTAGACATTCCCCCCACTAATGTGTTCTCTATCTTGACCTCAATAGTCGGGTATAGAGGCACTTCCACATGACACATCCGGTACAGGCTCATCAGCTTCTCTGGGAAGATGCCACCTTGGTACAGCAGCAGGTACTCTTGATTGGCAGCATTCTGATGCGTCACCTAAATATGTTTGAGAAATATTAAGATAATATAAAGAAAACTAGCCATTGCTATGGAGAAAGCAGTTATCATCTACATATATCACAGCAAAGTTTACAATATCACTTACATTTTCAATAACCTTGAGACAGCGATCAACTTTAGACAATTTCTCCAGCAGTGGATGAGTCCAGGTTTCCAGTTCAGGAGAAAATGCCTCAGTGCAGGAGGTGATGGTGCGCACCAGATGCTCCACACCTCCCAATTCTCGCAGCTCCTCCTTGAACCACTCGCCTGCACGCTTGGAGGTAAGGCTCAGCAGTGTCTCCATAGCCAGGTGACCAGCCTGAGGGACAACAACCAATGCATCGCTACCCACACATCATATGTTACTAATAAGGAGGCCATGACGAGTTATACGGGGCACAAGGTAACAACTTGAGAAGATTCATATGTTGAAGAGAGAGAAGTTGAAGGATAGTAGAGTGTAGAACTGGATACAAGGGAAGGGGAAGAATCAAATTTTACTCATATTTAATCAAATCTTAAATAAAGCAAAATAAAAAAGACCTCAGATGAGCAACTTATTTGTTTCACCCAACTAATGACAAGAATACTAAAAGAAAAATTGATACCAAACAATTCCTTACATTGATGTTCTCCAAGTTGAGGTGCTTAGCATGCCCTTTCTTCTGTATGTCCTGACACAGTTCCCTGATTTTCTTCTTATTCTGGGTGATGAAGGCAACATCAAGGGAGGGCACATTCTCATTGGTGTCCGCATCAGTGTCCAGGAGGTTGAGCATCAGTTCCAGGGAGTCTCTGTCCAGGTCCATGTTGAGACGGTCCTGGCTCAGCATAAACATGACAGTGGCAGCACAGATGGCCAGCCTCTGATGGACACAAAATAAAGGTGATAAAATAATGTATCACAAACACCAACAGCAACATATTCTTTCCTTCCAGTAAGCCCACAAAAGCTAACAGTAGATACGACTGTCTTGTGTAGTAAAGAAATTCAGTCATACCAATGAACTAATGATTAAGGAAGCAAAACATATATCAAATTAAATCAAATAAAGTTACATTAAAATCATTATCACAGCCAAGACAGAAGCAGAGAACATCAGCAGTAGCTCAAGGGGAGAGGATGTGATGTGAAAGGAGGTTTGGGCACAACTTACATGGTCTGAATGAGCATCGGAGAGGGCACTGAAGAACTTAATGACTGTCCCATGGGCCCGCAGATGCATCCTGAAGGACGGCACCATGCACTTCTGGGCCAGGTTGAGAGCAGCCAGGCAGCGGGTGGGGACAGGATAGGAGGAGCGCAGGGCATCCAGAAAGTACTCTACATCGTCATTGAACTCCTGGAACTCCCCAGACTCCTGCAGCTGGTGGGTCTTCTTCACATTCTTCACCACAGTGTAGTACTGCAACAATACCACTCACAGTAACACACTACAACACACAGCACCTACTGATGATGTGTAATGTATCAGCTCAGTCTTTTAATATCAGTTCAGAATATGAGTGTCCCACACGTTAAATAATGAAAAAACCTGCCAGTGAATATACAGGAAGAATTCATTCATTCTCTCTTACTGAAATCAGAGGGAAAAAGTCTATCTTTTAACCTATTTCAATAATACTAAATTACACTACTTAAAGTATGAAATGTTCCTCAATAGTGACAAAAGCACCTACTACTAAATCATTCATGATGATCGACACTGCAAATCTTTTAATAATACCTTATCATTTCCACAAAAGATAAAGTTCCAGCAGCGTTACATAAACATATACTCAGAAAAAGATCAGAAGACAACTTGTTAAATTGGAAAAAATCAGAAAGCAACTTGTTAAATTGTAACATGACATTGCTGACATAGCAAATTTGTGATACAAAAGAAATTTTGCTCAGCTGTCTTGAAATATCAACTTGCAACTTGGAAAAAAGAGCAGCAGGATGATTCAGTGTTAAGCTCCCATTACACTTACAGGAATAGCGAAGTAATCTTACCTGTTTAGCACTCTTGGCACACTTGACACTTGTCACAGACTGAGCTTCTGTGGAGTCGTCAAGGTCAGCAGAGGAGCCGGGCCAGGTCTGTACTCTCTTCAAGGACGTCGGCATCTCAAAATCAAACTCATCGAAAGCTGAGCCTCCTCCTGACATACTCTGGGTGTTCTGCAGGACTGGCATGTGCTGCTTGGCATTGTCGTCCTTCTCTTCATGGCTGTGCCACTTGTGTGTGTAAGTGGCCCTTTTCTTGGCATCTCTGTCAGCATCCCTGCTTTTAAAGATGCTTCTTTTCTTGACAAGAGGTTGACCTTGCTTTTTGATGCCTTCTGTTTCTGACTTGGACCGCTGGCTTGGTTTAAAGGACTCAAAGCTGGCTGCAGCAGTTGACTGTGAAGTGTCAAGTGAACCCTGAGTGGAAAATAAGAAGTCCTCCATTTCCTGCGTGTCTCCTAAGCCGCCTTCATCCTTGAGAGGCAATGCTCCAGGAACAGAACAGTCAATATTTGTACGATCCACTATCTCATTCTCATCAAAGTCTGTGCCGAAGAGGTTGAAGTTCTCACTCTCTCCATCACCAGCACTCGAGGAAACACATAGACTGCCACCCCTTTCCAAGGGCGGCGTTTTCTGTGGCTCTGCAAAATCACTGGTTCCCATACTTAACACATCATAATCAGGCAATGGGGCATCACAGACTTCACTTGGTAAAACACTTTGCTGAGTGTCTATTTCTGATGTTGACATCAAATCTTTTCTGATACATTTGTTCATCTCACCAGATTTTGAGAATTTGGAGACATCTGTTACTTTAGCATCACACTGTGGTGTCTCACTCTTTGATTTATTCTCTGAAACTCTAAACCTATCCTCATTACACATATCTACTGGCAACCCAGTTCTCTGGTCTATTATTTCGTTATACTCAAACGAAGAGTCTAATGTCCTATTCAGTGTGTCTTTTTCTGGAGAACTGTAGCCGGTTTCCCCTGATGAAAGAGTTGGCAAAGTGACTTGTAAATCTTTGTACTCAGTCTGTGGGGAGCCAGAGGGAGCAAGCTCCTCTGACGAGTCTCTGTTTTCTTCACTTAAATCTTTAGTGGAAGGAGAACTGGCAACGCTGGTTGAGGCACTGCCTGCGTGCGAGTCATCACTGGGCAATTCCACAGTACTCGAATAAGTTTCCTGAGAACACGAGGCCACGTTTCTACTCTTAAAGATCTTTAACTTAATACCACTACCAGACCTTGAGCTGGTCACTGTTTCAGAGTTACTGAACTTATTGGTTGTGGGACTGGTCACAAGTTTATCAAAAACACTCTCTCTCCCAGTATCAACACTTCCCTTCGATGGCCCAAGGTCCCTCTGGCTTCCCTGAATAGAGTCCGGCATCTCAAAGGAAGCCAGGGGAGGGGCCTTCACACCATACAGGCCATCACTTGTCTTTCCCCGCCCCTTGTCGGCGGAGGACTTGGATGGCTCAGGAACCTCCTCGGTATTCCTGGATTTGAAGAACTTCCGTGGTCTGCTGAAAGTCTTGATAGGAGGCTTCACCTGAAGGGAAGCCCCATTGGCAGGAGTTCCACTGTCAAAATTGTAGGCACTGTCACCAATTGATGAAGGTGGAGAATCCTCAAGAAGACGTTTATTGGAATCATCTTTGCCTGCAGAGAGAGGAGACTTGTAGTAATCAACATCTTCACGAAAAAAAAGTGTACATTCAGGGATTACACTGGTTACTATTAACATTTCAAAATATCAAAACATCTGAAAAAACAACAACTCTAAAATACATATTGATAATATGGTGAAGCAGTTACTTCACATCTACAAAATCACGAAAACTAACCACCAAGTCCATTGATGCTACGCAGTGATGTGAAGGAAGTGATGCCCCACTTGCCAATGTGTCCAGCTGTCTTTGTAGCAGATGGCTTGGTGCTGTTGCTGCTGCCTGGATCTGTCACCAATTTGTCAAACTGGCTGATGGGAGGAGGACCCGCTTTCCTCCGACTGTACGTTCTGCTGTATCTGCCACTCATCTTGATAGTTGCTCTGTCAAAAACATGTAACTATTTTGATTCTACTGACAAAGTGGTATGCATACAATACATATACATCTAAACATCAGAAAAAGTAGTACACTAAAAATCAAAATTAATTTATAAATGTTGACATCCTGATAGGCAAGCCAATTCTCTAAAAAAGCCAAATATTCCAGTTAGGCTTTCACACAAAAATATCAGCATTATGCAAGAGAAGAACCTATCCAGCCTGTCCAAAAGCTGATCAACACTTCACTCCACCATGCACATCATCAGAACCCAACACAAATCACCTAGTCACATTTTTCAGCCATTACATTTAAAACATCCACTGTCCATGCTTTGTGTGTGCCATCTCTACTATTTGTGAGCTTCCTTTTGGGCTGTAATGACTGTCTGCAGATCTAGTGATATGAAAAGAACCTTCAATGATGATGGAGGTAGAGATAAGCACTTGAATCTTCCAATAAAGCCACAAAAGCTAATGGTAAGCATGAATGTCTAGTAGAGTAAAAGATGTTCAATTATACCAATGAACAACCAGTGAATGATAAAGGAAACAAGGAACTGGGACATAAGCCAAATACTAAATGCCTCCCAATCCACAAATGAGTGGTGGAGGTAGTGGTGGGGCTCAGTAACTTCACCTACAAAGTGATCCAACATTCCCAACAAGCATGTCACTCTAGCTGCCAAGGAAGTCTTTCGTTTCACTTCTTGTTGTTCACTACTAGTATATCAGCTTATTGTCAGGTGCTTCAGATAAGTAATTAGAGCCGAGAGGGTCTTCCATTTAACTTCTTGTTGTGCACTACTAGTATATCAGCTTATTGTCAGGTGCTTCAGATAAGTAATTAGAGGCAAGAGGGTCCTCGGGTAAGAATTCAGACAAATTTTGAAAGCAGTAATTTCTTCTCAAAGGATCAATGCCTCAACTTTCCTCAATGCCTCAACTCATGTACTGCAAGTTGTCTTTATGGAGAACCTCATTGTGTTTGTTACACACACAAATGGATCTGATCTGATTTTAATATTATGGTTATACTCACAATAGATTTCAAGTTTTGTTCCTACAGACATCTCATCAAGTGGACAGCTCTTCATCTGAGTTTCATAAGATTTCAACCTTAAAACCCTACTTGTGTTAGGACTGATCATCCTCAGAACCTGACTTGCCTAAGTGAAAGTGCAAGTAAATCTCTCATTGGGAGCCAGAAGACATGATGTGAAAACTTAAGTATGCTATAAGCTGTAGTTGTGAAATGTAGCAACCAGTTAATCCACATCTTTTATCTTATGCCTTCCATATGAGATTCTTTGGTAGGTAGTTTTCTTTTTATGCCACAAGAGGTTACATCACTGCATTAATCACTTTTCTTTGATTTTCATTGCCATTTCTTCTCTCAATAGACAACAAGAAGCACTGTTTTCTGTTCAGTCTGCTACAATGTTCCCACCACTCTGAGGTCACCTTCCATTACTGCTATTACTTACTGCACGCACTAGAGGCACAGATCAACATTCTACCCAGCTTTCCTATCAGTCTCTTGCATTTACAATTAACTTTTGTAAAAGGAAACACTGTAATAGAAAAGGAACCCTCACCAAAGCACTATGCAACACCTGATAGTCCATATCTAGCCGAACACCTGCAAATGTGGCATGAATGTAGAGGATGGGTTTATAAATAAGGAATGTAGAAAGTTTTCAGTGTAGTGAGAGCTTAAGGCACTCATACAAGGCAACAAACATTATATTTTTAGCATACAGTTAAGAAGTAATAAGTCAGAGGAGCACATCAATGTTACTACCAGGTATACAACCAATATAGTTAACTGATTCATGTTGTAATACTGCCAAAAAGCTATGCTACCACCACTTGTCAAAATGTTATGCTCTACTACAGATGTGTCTTATTCATCATCTATGAAATTTGGCTTCCTGCCCTATGCAAATTTAACATAACATAACGTTACCTAACCAAACCTGTAATTTCATGAACTACTATTAGCACTGGTCCTGGTGTTAATTATTGTTATATTATGTGTTATTGATGATTGTAAGTAGAAAAGAAGCCACAAACTAGCTGACAACACCACACCCTGAAAGGTAATATTAACCATTGCATGTTGTTTCCTTAATGTCTCACCATTCAGTGTTTTTCAGCAACAGACATGTTACACAATGGACTGCTCTGCCTCAATCAGTTGTCTCCATCTCTGATCTTAGCACATTTAAAAGAGCTCTCTCAAATTTTCTTGGGAAAGAACATTGCAAATATTTATAATATGGCACATTTGATGCATCATCCAGCTATTTATTTATTTTTTTTTCTTTTCTTTTTTCAAGAGCTGACACACCCCAGTGGAGTGCAGCTCGCCTGCCTTTGCCCATGGTGAGAAGAGTCAAGAAGCCTACCAGGTAAGACCAGGAAAGCAGCCACCATCAAAAATGTTCCCAAAATGACAAGTTTACAGGAAGTTAAGGCAGAAGTCATGGCATGCTGACTTAGTGTATTTATGGATGGCCTAAGCCACAGAGAGCTCAAATTATCTTCATACACAAATCAATCTTCTGTGACTTCAGTGTCTGTCCTTCAGAAAACACTTTGTCAAGGCATGAGTTATTGCTAAGCAGGATGCTACTGTAAGGCATGAGGTTACGCCTGCTGGCCCCTGCATCCCTGGCCAAATGCAATGAGCCAGAGTGTGGGAATATGATAGATTCCCAGGTCTCACCAGCAGAGAGAGAGAGAGAGGTAGCAGGCAGGCAACTGTGATAGTCAGTTAGGGACATGGCATAGAAGAAAGAGGGCACTAGACACTTAGTGGCCAGACACAAAGGAAAACAGACATGGAGCAGAGCAGCAGAGGCAGCAGCTGCTGCAAGACGAGTCTGGTGACCACATGTCTTGAGGCAGAGACTGTGACATACTGGTGAGCAGACCTGAAGCAAGGGTGGACTCACACATGGTGATCAGAATTGGTACCCGAATGTGTGGCAGCCTGTGCAAGGTGCTGTAAAAGCCAAAGGGAGCACCAGCCTGGAGAAAGACCATGGAGGATAGACATCATAGCTGGCTGTGGCACCTCCCTGCTGCTGCTGAAGGAACAGAAGCTGGAAGCCTCTGTGAGGTATCTGCTGTGTACCTGAGGGCTGACCTGAGGAAGGACAGCATGAGGAAGATGTCCTGTGTCTGTGAGGATTACTGCTGCTGGGAAGTGCAGTTGAGAGAGACTTCACCGTGTTCACCCACAGTCCCTGTGTGATGCTCGGAGACATATCTTGTGCTTCCACCCCAAGTTAGCCTTGTGTGTGGATGCCTGAGTGACTCTGGTTGGCGAGTGTGTGGACAGTGTGTGCCAGACTTAAGACTCACTGCCCTGCCAGATGTGAGTATTTTGTGCCTGTAGTGTCCTGCAAGACACAAAATAACTGTGCCCTGCTTTCTAGTGAGGAAATATATACCTCCACTATGCATATATTCTTGCATGCCCTTCTTGCCTCGCACCTCACTACCACACCAATTCCTATGAGTTGCTTCCACCTGCATTGTGGTGCCTGGTGATGGAGTGAGTGCTGTCCTGACCTGTGTGAGTTGTTGTCTACCCGGGTAAGAGTGTCACTAGTGGCTGGTCAGATGTGGCCAGCAGTGTAAGTGGTGGGTGCCGCAACAACTTCAAACATTTTCTTTCACTCATAATTCTTTTTAATTGCTTATTTTAACTGATTTACATGTATAAATGAAGAAAAAATAATAATAAAACAAGGAAAAAATTTTTTCTTTTTAAACATTTTTTTCCAATCCTGCAATTAAGGCTGCTATGTTCCGTTATATTTATTTGATTTTGAAAGGCATTACATGGCCAAGACTGAAGCATGGCAGTTGATATGACTTGAACAATGATTTGTATGATTTGGAAGGGGGGAGGGGTGCTCATTGGAGGAAATAATTGCTGACACTATGAGGTCATTCTTAAAGCACCAAAATACATGAGTGAAGCGTACTTTTAATCACAGACTTTCAATGGTTGACAGTACAAAATCACTAAATTCAGTGAGCAAAGCTTCATCAGAACTGATCAAGTAATGGAAAACGTAACCTTTTCCAATTTCTCTCCAGGCAATATGGTGAAGTAAATACTGTTACGAATCAACGTCATTTATACTCAGAATACTTCAGATAAGATAACACGGCGATGGCAAGGCCAGTTACTCGGCTTTCGAAAACTGACACTAACTCACTGGGGCAATCTGTTTGTAAGTGACACTGTAGTGACTCGTATCTTCAAATAAACGGAGTAGGATATGCATAACGATCCCAACAGCGACCCTTGACAGGACACGAAGTAACTTGAATAACTTCTCCATCAAAACAGCATGGTAACTCCGATAATTGCTTACGTAGATAAAAACATACAAACGCCTTACATACACATACAGCCGTAAGCATAGCGGCAATTAGCTGTGGTGGCGAAAGCGACCCATCATGCACCACACACACACGCACAAACACACATACACACACAGCAAAACAGTCTCTGCCAAACACTCCAATACTTCGCATTCCCGTCCAGCTCACCCCTTCACCACCTCAACACGGGGCCGCCGCGCCTCACTCACCCTCACTGAACCGCCATCAGTACCACGGGCGAAAAAAACAGGCGGAAAAAATAAAAAACCCCACCACTTGTTAGCTCCAAAACGCCACGAATGGAAGAAATCCGTCAAAACACTCCATTTGCCATTTTGTTCCGGGAAAAAATACACGATTACCAATGTTCCATCAGCCATAAGAACACGGGGCTCCATAACAACACCCCGTGGCAGAAATCAGGAGTCTATATACGCTATAAATCACGGAAAATATGAGACGACGCGCTAATATAAAAGCAAAGCTGGACGTCGACCCAGATCTCGCCTTCCCGCCAATCTGTTTTTCTCCGTTACTACCATACTCACGGCCGCCAAACCTCCGTGAATGGGTGTCCTCGTCGCCGCTCACCTTGCTAATATCGATGTTCCATAATAGGAAGGCAATCATCACAGTATTGGCGGAGGTAAACAGAGCGCAGTGTTGTCATGCTCCGCCATTACTCTCGTCACTGACCCTCGGCCTCCTGCTGCTGCACTACTTTCCTATTGGATTTTAACTATTATGTGCCCCCATCCTGTCCCTTGTGGCTAGTTATATTTTGAAATTCTCAATGATTCGTGTACAGTATCTATATTTTTCTCAGTTTCTGAAATAATGCGAAACTCTCTTTTGGAATATTGCTCCCGAGAAACTACAACTACTTTCGTATTAAATTTGTAATATATTAACACTTTATCTCTTTTATTGAGTCAAATAATATTTTAAACTAATATTTCTTTGTTCATAAAGTGAATATTTTGATTTTGTATATTAAATAATACGAAACTCTCTTTTTGAGACATTGCTTATGAAAAGCGATCTTAGTGCCTCGACCACAAGGTTCGTTATTCCTCTACCCACACCTCGAGTAGCGGAGGGATACACGAACAGGAAGTGCAGAGAGCGCCTGTATAAATAACGACTTTTAATTACCATTTTATTATAAATGCTGAAAGAGAAGTGCACCTATCTAGGAAAAAAAATTAAGAAATTGTAAACAGCAAAAAAATTAACTTTTCACTTTTATATATGAGATAACGGCTGTCGGTTATCATTGCAATGCAGTAATAGTAAACATAAAATATGTAAGACGTGGGAATACTACTGGGAAATGAATAAGTCTCACGTGATTTTGTGGAGTAAAACCTTACTTAATTCATCTGAAAGGTAAACCTATCTGTAACACGGAAGATACACACTCAACAATCTAGGCATGTCTTCAGATGGTTCATGTGATCTCAATAAATGCATTAAACAGAACCGTCGAACATCTGACTTCAATAAAAAGAAATCGTAATGACGCACTGGCCTGCAGCAAGCGGAAGCAGCTTTCCCTTCCCGTCACTCGCTCTCTCTGGTGAAATGCCCCAGAAAATGTCAAGGAGTAAATGGGGGACGGATATTAATGCCTTATAATGCATCTGGGACGTAAATGATATGTATAACCGTCTAATATAACATACTGGGAAACGAAAACACACTTGAGAAATTATGTAATATTTACGTAGTAAACTCGAGCTACAAAGTCATGGAGCCAGTGCGTGCATTCCCACTCAGCCTTCCACCTTTTTTTTTTTTTTTTTTTATCCTTGTTGGATTAACTTTTCGGCATGTAAAAGCTTCCATGTGAGTAGTAAAAAAAAAAAAAAAAAAAAAAAAAAGAAAGAAAGAAAGAAAGAAAGAAAGAGCACGCACTGACTACATGACTTTTTAGCTCGAGTTTGCCAGCAAAAAAACCTGTCGATCAGAGTAAACGGGGAAGGATCCGGGATTGGGTATTAATCTTACAGAATGTATCTGCAACGTAAATTCTGCTTATTACCTCCTAATATGGACTGTACATAATCTCAAATACGTTGATATAATCTTTGCCTTATTAATCCCAGGTGGGGTTGGCCCACGCTCTTATACAGTCGCCAATAACTTTTCTTGTACTCCCTGTTCCTGTCCTCGATTTCATATTCCTAAGCGTTTGGTCTTCCTGTAACTCTTCTCCCCTCCACCTGGCTCCTCCATGCCACCTTCACTGGATCACGAGAACTAATGTAATACGTAAAAAAAAAAATAATAAAATAAATAAATAAATAAATAAATAAAAATAAAAAAATACCGATGAAGAAGTAAGGCAAACAGCTTGTATAACACTGTCTAGTCCTTATTATAAATTGAAGATGATCCCCATCAGCATGCAGGGGTTGAGCCTCCAGAGAACAATGGTTTTATGATGTCTCAGGGCATCACCTCAACTTACCCTCTGCTGCCATCCAATGACAGGGGCTGCCAGATGAGATGTTTTACCTTTAGTGTATGTAGGTACGCCAGGCTGTCACAGCTTCTGAAAACCAATCTGCTTCCCTTCTGCTATAAATATATAAATTAATATATGTTAAAATAATAACTGCATAAATTAACAAAATAAATTAATTGATAAAAAATAACAAAATAAGAGAAATCAGAGATAAGATCAATAAACAAATAAATAAAAAAAACTCACTTATTATAATTCCTGCTCGGATAACAATGAGGATGTAAAATTAATAACACATTGCATAAATATTCAGTATATAATTTTGTTCTTTGTAATTACAGATGTTAATACCTCACTTGACTAGATCATTTATTTATTGACTAGATCATTTACCGACTAGATTATTTTGTACATACATATGTGTTTAGAAGTTATTCACACTGTTACACTGAGCTGCTTATTTCCTCCAGCAGAGTAACAAAATAAAACTGGAATGTCTGTGTATGCATCAACAGTGTCAGTGCCAGTATTCTCCCATACAGCCTTACCTGAATACAGAAATACTGCATGAGAAGGTGGTGGCCCCAATATGGAATATGAGAGTAGGAAAGAAAAGGAGATTGAATGTAATGGAGTGATGTAGTGGATGAGTCATCTAAGGAAAAGATTTAGGACATTAGTTGACTGAGTGATGAAATATGAAGAAGCATTGATGTTTAAAGGCAATCAGCAGATCACGCAGAGCAAAGTGGAGTAATGATCTGAACATGTGGAAGAGAGAGAGAGAGAGAGAGAGAGAGAGAGAGAGAGAGAGAGAGAGAGAGAGAGAGAGAGAGAGAGAGAGAGAGAGAGAGAGAGAGAGAGAGAGAGAGAGAGAGAGAGAGAGAGAGAGAGAGAGAGAGAGAGAGAGAGAGAGAGAGAGAGAGAGAGAGAGAGAGAGAGAGAGAGAGAGAGAGAGAGAGAGAGAGAGAGAGAGAGAGAGAGAGAGAGAGAGAGAGAGAGCAGCTGTGGATGCATGAATGGAATGCAGCCTCAGCAGCCCTCACAGTAAATTCTTCAGTATTGGGTTTGATCAGCTGTTCAGGTCAGATACAGGGAAGATGAGTCTGTTAGGGTGCAGCATAATTAAGCTGCTCTGCTGTCTGGCAATGGTAGAGACTGGGGGATATACTGCTCAGCTGACTCACAGTGAGGATCAATCCTCTCTCTCCCAAAGGCTAAGATGTGAGGGAATGATTATGTGATTGTGTATGTGGCTATATGCATGTAGATATGTTGCTTTAGCTTTACAAAGGGATGCCATCCTGGTACATAAATTAATGCATGGATAGGAATGAAAAAGCATGAATTGTTACATATGGTGAGAACTTCTGGTTGACTAGATTGCACAGCTACCATAAGTGTGTGTGTGTGTGTGTGTGTGTGTGTGTGTGTGTGTGTGTGTGTGTGTGTGTGTGTGTGTGTGTGTGTGTGTGTGTGTGTGTGTGTGTGTGTGTGTGTGTGTGTGTGTGTGTGTGGAATATGTGCCACAAAAATACTGCATTTTCATGTCCCCTTATATAAGGGTTTAAAACCAATTTTCCCCATTGCTTAAATACTGCCTTAACCCCACGCCACAGGTCACCATGTGGCGTGGCTCAGGACCCGCTCACCTACATCCCCAACTGGGCTGCTGGCTCTGGCGCCTGCTCGAGGCTCTGGATCAGGCAGGTACTCAGTAGGAGTGCTTGCTGAGGCCAGCACTACCATTGTTGGTGCATCAGGAGCAACAGAGCCTCCAGGACACTCACGGGGCACAAGGTCCACTTGGGGTGTGCTGGCACCATCCCCAACCTCAATGGTGGTGGGCTGTAAAACTTGGCCAGAGTGGAGTGGAGCAGCCATGTCCCCCATTACTGGAGGCTGCAGCACAGCCTCCATGTCTGATGCAGCTGGCAGCATAGGGCCTGAAGAGATTACTTCAACATTGGGCTTTTTCTGCAGCTCTAGAGGTGGTGGTTCACTCTGTAACACAGCATCCCTGGTGACATCTTTGGGACCATCCAGTTTTCCATTGGGCAAGATTACCTGAAATTACACTCAATGTTAAAACTGGTAACTTGATAAGTGCACACATTCAAGAAAGACCAAGATAGAACATATGACATTTTTACTGAAGAACACTGAAGTAATGAGACTCTGATTGAAAGTCAAGTCCATACTACTAAGGAAAAATGTTAATAAAGTTGATGTTTAATAATTAGACAGAACTCTCATTGGTAATAAATGATAAGATTCTTCTACATAATCTGTTCTTCCATTTCCAAAAGCCAGCCTGTGATATCCAATGACAAAAAGATGATACCTAAAAGATGCCTAAAAGATGATATGGAAAACTCACAGATGAAACACAGCTTTGCTATGAACAATGCCTATGTGCAGCTTAGTGATGAGGCTGACCCATTCAAACTGAACATGGAACCCAACTCTCATGTGAATGATGATAAGAAGGATAGAAAGAATGAGCTGAACTTTCTATCATAGTTTCCACTGTGTCTCTACAAGATGGTGCAACTTCAAAATAAGACAAAACAAAACTGCATTAAAATCACACATACAAAAACACACACACACACACACACCTGATCAGGCCTTGGCTCTTGGTTGTCAAGAAGCTGCTGAGATTCAGTAAAGATGAGAGAGTCTGTCAGCACCATGAGATTAATGGAGCCCACATTAGGATCAGCAGGGTCACCAGTGGCTGCTGGCTGGCATCCATTTGTGGCTGCTGCCTTGGCCCTCTTGGCACTCTTCTGCAGGTGTCGCTTGGTGTGTCGCTTCAGGTCACACAGCTCCAGGAAGGCTTTGCCACACTGGGTACACTGGAACAGATTATACACTTGTGACATCACCACACAATTTGCACTTCTCACTAGAGAAGAGACCAGTGAGCTAAATGTCTGTCAGGATTTTATTTTGGAGCCATATATTTATTTGTGGATCCCTAGAAACAGAAGGGATCCCAAAAATTTGCTTGTATTGCTAGTGCCTAAAACCATCTGTGTCTATCTATACATATTTCATACCACTGAAATGATTGTATGAGATATATTTAAAGTAATACAGAAATGAATAAAATGAAAAAAAAAACAATATTATCATTAAGGTTGGAGGCACTAAGCAACACTTTCTTACAATAATCATTCAACTGAGTGCAACATAAATTCTGATTGACATGATTACAACTGCTATATTTAAAGCTGCTTCCAGCACCCAGGGTCATGGTGTCTGGTTTAGTTCTTGGTCTTCCTTTTGAGATGAACTGAAAAATATAGAAATGCACTATGATACTTTCAAATATTTACAGATAATGTAGTACAGTGGTCCACAAGACTCTCCCTTTCCACCAAGGGTTGACAGGGCTAAAAATGAGAATGATGTGTGTGTGTGTGAGTGTATGGTGTGGGACTGCTAACCTGGTACATAGATACATAGATTTAGAAATATGTATGAAGGAAGGGAGGACAGTCTACCTTGTGAGTCTTGGTGCCCTGGTGAACCAAGCGGTGCCTGCTGAGGGCCTTGGGAGTGGTGAAGGCCTTGGAGCACACTAAGCACCGGTACGGCCGCTCCCCAGTGTGGCTCCGAATGTGGCCTGTCAGACACATCACAAGTGGGTGATACTGAATACTTATCTTAATCTAGAAAGTAAACTAACAATTGTCTCAGTTTTTTGACATGCTTAGATTGAGTCTTTAGCAAATTTGTATTAAGTGTACTAAGAGAGGGAGAAAAATGGAAAAGAAAAACTGTTATCATCAATTGCCATCCTCTCATGATCTTTATGACATAAACAGGAATTGACTTCATTAGTAAATGAAACTCTCCTTTAAGAGTGAAAGAAGCAGCAGCCTTTTTTAGCAGGAAGATAAAATCTAATGCAATCTTTCAAACCTTGGTAATTTTGCTGATTAGTGAAGCCCTTGTTGCAGTGTGGACATGTGAATCTGGTGGAGGAGGCATGTACGGTGGCCATGTGGCGGCGCAGGGATGAGCGGCGCACCAACACCACACTGCACTGCTCACAACGGAAGCCTGGATTGTCTGGAGGAAGGGAGACAGAAGTCAGAGCTCATCACTTATCATGATAAATCCTCAGTTATCTGCATCAAGCAGATAGGAAAAAAAAAAAAAAAAGAATAAATAAAATAAAATAAAATAAATAAATAAATAAATAAATAAATAAAAAATAAAATAAATATATAAATAAATAAATATATAATAAAATAAAGTAAATAAATAAATTGATTAATTAAAAAGTGTAATTACTTTGTAGATGCTTTAAGTAAGAAGTTTAATGATATGAGCAAAAATACCATGATGATTTTCAACAATAAAAACATGGTAAAAAAAAAAAAATGAAAATAAATAAATAAATAAATAAAAACTCTTACTGCCATGTGCATTCCTGATGTGTGTTTTGAGATGTGAGGATTGTGAGTACTGGTTACCACACACCTCACACCTGTAGCTGGGCACACTCTCCCTCCTGTGAGTCCTCTCATGCTTCAGCAAACTGGGAAAGACATACCACATTATATATGCCTCACTTCAATCTCTAAGTTTTTTGTTAATATATAAAGATACCTGTCTTACTACATGTAATAACTCATGTGTTTGAAGCAAAAGACTTCCTTTCTCAAATGCCCTTCTCTGATAGGGAGTAAGCTTGTTTTTGGCATGACCTTCCTCTAGGGAGACTGTCAACTAAGGCTATCGAGGTCCACTTCCCTAAGTCTGACAGCATCAAGTGAAGCTGCTCCCCTGTGTAAGTGCATCTCAAGGTGGGTGATGGGACTGCCATATCCTATTGCTGAAATCTTCTTACTGACAAGTGTATGAATATTCACAAATTATACATAATTATTATATTTATTACATGCCAAAGGGGCTGGTCAAGGGCTACAAAAAAAAATAAAAACAAAAGGCATGCTTAATTGCTGTTCTCAAAAAAGTTGAGGATGAATTACTCACTTGCTCTTTTGCTTGAAGGTGAGGCCACATACAGCACAGATGAAGGACGGCTGTTGGCTGTGGGTGTGGGAGTGCTCCACCAAGTTTCTGCGATGCTTGAAGGCCACACCACACACTTGGCACTGGTGTGGCCGTGCCTCGCTGTGGCTGGCCAGATGACTCTTCAGTTGACTTTGTCTCTGGAAGGTCTTGTTACAGTATGAACACTTCTCCCTTGCATTATCTTCTCCTGATTTCTTCATATCCTCCTCTAATAACTGTTTGCTCCCTTGATGCTGGTCTACTTTCTCTTCATGACCACAATTTGTATTTTCTAGGGGTTCTTCTTGTTTATTCTCAAAAAATTCTCCTACATTAGCTGCTTCTACATTAACTGATCTTTGGTTAATTTGTGATGGATACTGGAAGCTGCCATCACCTTCCCAGTCTGTCTTACCTTCAGATTTCTTATCCAGGTTATTCTGTATATTTTGGTAACATCCTTCTAATCTTGTTTCCTCTTTGGTTACAGTCATTACAGAGGCACCACCCATCTGGTCATCACTCACCCCCAACACTACCTCTCTCTCCTCCTCTCCCTCCTGCACCAGCTCTCCCTGAAGTATGACCTCAGGGGCATTCTCACTGGGAGCTGGTACTGGAAGGAGAGAGTGACAGGGAGCTTCTGCTGTCCTTGTGTTATGAGATGGAAGGATATGATTGATGGTGGTCCTCTGAAAATTGATGCCAGAATCAATGAAAGCATTGATGTCAACAGCTGTATTGAAGCAGTGCCAGCATAGGTGGTGGGGCATCAGAGGTTCACACTCACTCTGAAAAAGAATAAAAGAAATTACTTTCCTTACATATACAGTGATAATAAATGTTCATAAACTTGTCATACATTATCATCAGTCCCTATGATTCTATGGCAGTACAAAGACCTTCTTCAACTCTCTCCCTATATCTGTGTTGATTAGTCAGTTCTTTCAGGCCAGGGACAGCCAACCTAAATGAATAAGGAAGATTGGGAGAGCTCCATACAGGGTGTGACACAAGTTTCTGTGGATATTGGTATAGGTGAAAGTACAGGTTAATCTTAGTTGAAAATGTTTTATGCACATATGCATTATGAGGTGTTGTTTAGCCATGGTATGAAATTCAAGTATGGCCTGGATGGATAACCATGACAGAAGACTTGGATGTTTGTAGGTGAAATTGTGAATTATTCAGTCATGATTTCTACAAGTTTTGGAGCTTTACAGTATTCCATGATGAGATGAGGGATACCAGTGGACAGATGATTTACCGATAAACACTACACAATGATAATATGGATGTAATAAACAACAAATAAAATAACAGGCTGCATGGCACAATGCACTGCCTGCCCAAGCAGGAAGTGGGAAGTAACAAGGCTAGCAGCAAATCACCTGATTGCTAGTGAGTCACACGCAGCTCCTGCTGAGACAGTGACAATGAATACATTTCGATTGTACTGCATAACTTTAAGTAATGTTGAGTGTGTGGACATGGTGTTTCTCTGCCACTGTATCTGTCTTAAATCTGAATTTCACACCAGAGCTAAACAACACCTTAAAAAGCATATGTGCATCAAAAATTTTTGACTTAGAATAACCTGTCCTTTCACCTGTCAATATCTGCATATACATTCTGTATAAAACTCATCTAATTTGAGAGCCTCAGTCCTTAAAATCTATCACCCCAGTCTTCCTCATCTGAAGATCCACCACCCCAGCATCCGTCACCTGGTGATCCATCACTCCAAACTCCCTAATCTGGGGATCCGCCAGCCCAGCCTCCCTCACCTGGAGATCCGCCAGCCCAGTCTCACTCATCATGCAGTATGAAGACTAACTTACATGGTGATTCACGCAGCGGCTCACCTGTACTTTAAGGAAGACTGAAATGCTGTGGAGGAGATGAAGGATGGTGGAGGAGGTGCCTAGGATGGAGAAGGTGTCATCCAGGTGCAGTAACTTCCCCTCCTGGGCACCACATAGCCGACAGGACTCCACCGCTCCCTCCTGCACTGGCTCCATGACCATCTTTCACCTAGCGGGACGATGCTACGCCATATTTTCTGCTTAACTAACTGCACTCTCCCTGTGATGACAAACCTAACAGTAGTGACACCACCGCCACCTCCCTGGCAAGCAACGAGCAAGCCGAGCCGCCCGCCCCCTCCTGAGTCCTGATGCCTTGTTGACATTCACTTCGGCATATTTCGCTTCGCTCTTAAGTCGGCCTCGGCACCCTAAGTCACCTGAAGATTTTACTACATTAAATTACGCATACTTGTATAATGAATCTGATAAAGCTACACAAAAATAAAATCGAACAGAATAGATAAGCGAAAACTATCAAATGTCTTTCTAAATTAAATGACGCATGTTTGGGACCAGCAGCAGTGGTGCGTGCCGCGTGGCGTCCTTGTTGTCATGGCAACGCCGCGGCGGCATGACCACGCAGAGTGCAGAAACATGTTCCAGGAGACAGCTAAGGATAATAAGGTATACGAGGAAGCTGAAGAAAGACTATTGAAGCAAGTGGATAGTTTCAGACGGAGATACAATTCTCTGTACCCAAGCGGCCCCCTACTGCTGCTCACTCCACGAAATGAAAACGACAAAGTGGTGAGCTACTAACACACTCAAAACAACGACAATAAAAACTATTTGTTAGGGCCAATAGTAAAATCACTGCAAGTGCCTCTGTTTCCAGGTACCAATCTTGAGTTTGGTTGTGCCCAGCCCTCAGCCCCATCCCGAGCTACTCAACATACATGATGCGGCTCCAACCTTGGCAAACCTGCTCACCTATAGTCCCCCGGCCCCGTCATCCCCTCTGGTGAGCATCGGTTACCTTCCTTTTTATGTTACCACATGCGGAAGCAGAAAATATCTGTGTCATGGCAGAGAGAGTCCGGCAAGAAATGTACTTATCACCTTTCATGCTGTCACAATCAAACTTGCCCTAGAGAATCCCTGCCTTGACAACTCCTTTTTCTTTAAGTATTTATGCAGATTTATTCATATGAAGGTTAGTAAGTCCAGTCGTTTTTTTCTATTTATGGTAATATATAGCTGTGTAGGTAAATGGCTGAAAAAAATAAAGTATGGGGGACGCTTTAATAACAGTAGTAATGGAGCCTCAACCATCATATTGATTTCCGTGCCTTGTCACCATAATCTCACAAAGTAACACGTTCTGCAACTATGACGCATTAACTGTACGTGGTTCGCATGACAGCCGCGGAAGGTACGATCGGCAGCTGTCGTGGCGATGACGCAGCGAGGAGAGGCGGCCGAGTGTGCCCTAGTGGTGGTTTCTGTGTTGCTGGGAGCTGGCTACCGCGCCTTCGTGGCTCAGGGCATAGCGCGCCCTTCCCTAGTGGCCGGCGACACGTCCACACTACCTTGTCCCTACCTTGCCCCGCCCCAGAAGGTCAGTCGTCGCAGAAAGAAGCACACGTTCATCACCTGCTTGCTGGGTAATGAAGACCTGTGAACATTAAGCTTGCTCGATGCGTTAATCTAATACAGATTGATAGTTTTCTTTTTTTTCTTCCCCGTCTTCTTTTACGTCTTTTCCTTTTGATTCCATAAATATCAAACCACAAAGTGAATGAGTCGGCTCTTGAGGGGAAAGTTTTCTGAGACTCATCCTTGCATGTGTATCAGGTAGGGGAGAAAGGAGGCAAGGCACCCCCATCGAAGTACACGGTGAAACAGCCACCGGACCTGAGGAGCCGGTACATCCTCATAATGGAGGAGCGCATCTGCCGCCAACTCAACGCCGAGAAGCAGCAGCAGCAGCAACAACAACAGAAGCGAGACAGTGAGCCGAGTCTTGCTGAAAGCCATCAAGAACAGCAGCAGGTTGGAACAATGAAAGTGTGTGTGTGTATGTGTGTGTGTGTGTGTGTGTGTGTGTGTGTGTGTGAATACGATAATAACACAATAATACGACAGAATTACGAGAACAGTGGACTGCAGCAATCACCGTAACACAGGAAAGCGAGGGTGGCGGTGATCTACATTTCTGGGTGGTAGTGCTTCCCCCTAAGCGTCAGATGACCTGCCCGACCCTTGTGGAGCCCAGCACGGGGAAGATAACTCCTCTGCCCACTGAGGAGCCGCTGCCCTACCTCCACTTGCACGCTCTCTTCAACCACAGCAATTACTGGGCCTCCACGCAGCCCCGGACACCCCTCAGCCCCGACACGGTGAGATGTGGTCGACTCACGACACCCTCTTTTTTCTCTCGGTAAACTTTCATCATAAGCTTTATTTTCTGAATCATCACGTCAAGTCGTTTGAAAATGCTTGTTTTTTGTGTCCCACGTGTGTGTGTGTGTGTGTGTGTGTGTGTGTGTATTTTTTTACTTTCATTTCTGTTATGACATTACTACTACGTTGGTTATATCTGATTCCGTTCATGAAAAATACAAATGTAGGAGCCAACTTGTCCTCGTAACCAGTTTTACATTTAATTTATCGCAACGTTTACCGTTTTATAATCCTCACTGGATACCAAGGAAGGATCAGTAGTCTCAGTACGAACAACACTTCTGTACGTTAACACTTCACACCGACAGTTCAACTTGGATGATCGCTCGCTGTGGCTGCCGCTTATCGATGACGAATCCGGGAATCCCCATGAACGCTCCCAGCCTAAGGAACCCAAACACAAGCCCTCTGAGCCTTCCTCCCATAACAAGGAGCACGAGGACACGCAGCAAACCACTCAGGAGCCACAAGACTCCCCAAACAAGCCTCAAGATCCTCCTGGACAGTCTCAGGAAAATCAAGATTCTTCTAACAAGTCACAGGACACTCCAAGCAAATCCCAGGAGCCGCCTAGTCAGTCATACGAGGCTCAAGAATCTCTCGGTGCTTCCCAGGAATTGCCCAGTCAGTCTCGGAAACCTAGTGCATCCCAGGCGAAAGCAAGTCGACCCAGGAACAAGGAGGAGCCGCTGCTGCCACGCGCTTGCTACAAGCCTGTTGTTATTACCGAAGAAGGCAAGTTATATGTTGTATAGCATGCTCCTGGTAGTTCTCAAGTAGCTCGGTTCATGACATAAAGGCTGAGAGTTCAATTATGACTCACGGCAGCTTCTCTAGGCAAAAAAGGTCTTTGCTTAGACGGCGCCATATGACCTCCCTCTTGCTGTGACATGACACACTTTGTACTTCCTCACAGCTCTTTTGCAAAGGTTCCCAGGGGGTTGGCGGGAGGAGGTGTACCAGGAGGCTGTGGTGAGACGCTACGCCCCGCTCACGCACCCACGCGGCACGACTCTCGCCCTTACTCTTCGCACCCCGGAAGGTGAGACGTGATGTAGAAAAACCCCTCGCTCACCAGACAGACGGCCGTGATAGTAGTGTGTTTATGCCAAAATTAGAAGCGTTTATCTCAAGCGAGAGAGATAAGAGGATATTAATTTTGTCACGAGTGTGTAAGATCTTGATGCATTGCTTATTATCATTATCTTTCTCAGGATCAGTGAAGGAGGTGCGGGAGGAGTTTCAGCAGCGGGAGGACAGACTGGTTGGGCGCGTCACGGACCTCCACACGGGTGCAGTCACGGATACCTTCTCCAGGAGCAGGAAGGACACACTGAAAGGTATGCTAGGACCTCTCCCAGATATCAAGCTTGTCACCATCTCTAATTATATCAACATTTCCAACAAATTTCGTCCCTATTGTTTCATGCACTGTTAACTGTTATCATATCATCATATCATAAGACTCAGTGATCAGGTTGTTAGTGCTGAGTCATTAAGGGGCTTTAAAAGAAGATAAGTCAAATTCATGGAAGAGGATGGTAGGTGGAAATAGGTAATACGTAGGTGTGTTTCATAAAGGGACTGCCACGTGTAGGTCTGATGGCTATTTGAAACTTCCCTTATTTTCTTATGTTCTTGTGTTCTTATCTATCTATTTCTTTGACTCTTCACTCTGCGCTACTTCCGTGTCAACATTATAACGCTGAACCTCCACGCAGAACACCAGTATTGGAGGGAACCGACCTCCTTGGCCACCCGCGTTGGACCAGACGGAGTGGACAACCCGTGGCAGGCGAGTGAGCTGGAGGTGCGAGGACAGACGCAACCCCTCGAGGTGTTCCTGTTCCACTCGGAGTTTCGCGTGGACGCCCTCAGGTAATGCGGCAAGCAAGGAGGAAAATATTACAGAATCAATCTCTTTCTCGCTCTCTCGCTTTGTCCGACAACCTATTGGACTGTTTAAGCAGTTTAGAAAGTAAATGACAGATGAGACCATTAAAAGAATATCAGGAGAGAGTAAAACAAGCAATAAAACACCCCATGAAAGATTGACGAGAAGGATCAAGAAGAGGACAATCACATCGACAGAGCATCATTATATTATCGCTTCAGGAGACGAGAGGTGCGCAGCGGGGAGTGGCGGGAGGAATATGATGCCCGCGCCGATCTTCTCCTGAGGCGCACCGTCACCTTCGTTAGCGCCTCCTCCAGGACAGTCCAGGTGAGGCGTGTGGAAGGGGGGGGGGGACGCTGCTCCTTATCTTGGCTTGAGTTTCGTGGTGTTTTCCCTTGTCTTCAGGCGCGGCGTGAGGCATGAGTGGTGTGGTGGCTTCATACTGCAAGGGAATGTCTGTTTTTATTATCACTTCAAAAACAGCTACCCCGACTAGGGATTTGAGTTGGGAAGAAGTGATACAATACCAGAAAAGTTCGTGTCAGCAGCAGTGTGTTAGGATGATGCAAAGTAACAAGCTATCATTTACAGAAAATAGAGGAAGAATTCGAAAGTCCAGACAACGAATGCAGTGACGATAGCGGCTTCGGTGAGGGCGGTGATGATAGTAGTGGTGATGGTTGTGGCAGAAGCAACAGTAGCAGTAGCAGCAGTAAGGGGCAGGCAGTACAGCGGCGGGTAATGATGGTGGCGGAGGGACGCGTCCATCTGTTGTACCACTACGGCCGCCACCGCCTCCTGCAGCCGTCCCGAACCTTCTTGAAGCCCCAGGACGGATTGGCCACCTCCCTCACCACGGAGCACACGCACAGCTTCCAGGTAAGTCTCGTCATTCTTATCACTACAGCAAGCTTTCCTTCAAGCCTTTTACTAGCAGCTGCATCATCTCCATCACGTATCTGTCATCATTAAGTTCCTCTCCAGCTCACCATTACTCACGTGAGTCGCTGGAACATTCAAGTGTCCCTTTCACTGCCTCCATTTACTGCTCTGGGAAAATGTGGCGCCACAATGAAGCTGCAGAAAGTCTAACCCAACAGTGATGGTAGTACATGAGCCTCCCTCCCTCCACAGCCTGATCCCGGGGCAGAGGAGCCAAAGTTGCCGCAGCTGTGGGAGGAGTTGGAGGTGCAGATGGAGGCTGAGGCTCGGGCGCTGGTGGAGGTGCGGCAGGCGGTGGAAGAGACGGAGGCGATAAAGAAGGCACGTTTGGCGGAGGAAGAGCAAGCAACTCTCCTGCCTGGAATCTTTGACACCACGTCCAACGCCACCGTGCAGCAGATCCTGAAGGAGGTAATGTGGCGAGGGCGGTAAGGGCGTGGAGGGGTATGGCCAGCCGAGAGTATTGCAGGGGAGGCATGTGAGGGTATTTACTGAGGTGTTACGGTGGGTGTTGCAGAGAGCGTGGGAGGAGGCGCACCGGGAAGAAACTGAAAGGAAGAAGAGAGAAGAGCGAGAAGGCCGCGTCGACACCATTGCTCCGTACCTGCCGCTGCTTCAGGTGAGTGGTGCCACGTCCATCTGGCTCGTGGTCTCAGTACCAAAAGTCTGTAAACCGTACAGCATGTGTTATTAAGGAAAACGTTATTGCTGGCGTGATAGCGAGCCGAACTTAACTTAACGATGCTGGTTGTGGTGTCCGTGCAGGGCGGAGAAGGGCTGGAGGAGGCCGTGCAGGAGCGCTGCCTCCAGGACCTGAGGGATCGCCTCGCCCTCAGAGCAAACCTTCTCCAGGACAAACTTGACGAGGTGGGTGGTAATCACATTCCTTCGTAATTCATTCTTACTCCACACTAATGGAATCTCCCAGTTGTAATTCAGTAAATATCTCCTCTACAAAATTACTTCTTGATATGGCTCCATTCCCCAATGTGAAGACTGGAATTTTGATGCCATCATTTTGTCTTCTCTGGTGACATTTTCGTCTCCCACAGGCTCGGGAGGCGGTGCTGACATGCCGGGAGGAGGTCAGCCGCCGCAAACGAGTGACTGCCGAGGAGCGTGCCACCCTCAATGCTGAAACCGCTGCCGCCGAGGCCGCCCACCGCCGCCTGCGAGCTCACCTGGCTGCATGGAGACACGAGGCCGAGGAGAGGTACGAGACAATGGCGGCCAAACTAGAGGTCGACTCCAGGATCCGACTTGTACCTACCTCCAGTCTCTCCTCCCCTCCGCCAGACACGGGACAAGGGAGTACCGCATCTCCCTCCCCGCGGCGCTGAGGCGAACACCTCTGGGTAGTCAAGGAGGGGGAAGGGTGCTGGGGACTGAGCTGCAGGTCACATCTCACCACCCAAGTAATCACTTCTTCGGAATAGGAATCTCATTTCATATTTGTATACGATTTACATACAGTACTTTCAATAAATACTGAACAACATGTGGAATTAACTTATGACGCTTTATGGTTCTGCTGTGAACAGGCTGACGTAGTGAGCCCGATTCTGCTGATGAGCATCCGAAGTCTCGCCGCCTCGCGTACTGGAGCAACGCACCTGCACCTCCACCTGCCACCTGCCGCCGCTCCGTCGGTCACTTCATCATAGCCAACCACTCGTAAACGTTCATTAAAACTTCGCCAGTCAGAAAAGAAAGTAAGAAGTGTTACGTGGTGCACGTCGTCACCGCCGCCCGTATAACTATATAAACCACAACACACAGTCTTATAATCCCCGCAGGGTGCGAGTCATCCATCAGAACTCAGCCAGCGTAGCGAACCACTTTCAGAAGGTTTGTATAGTCTTAACTTCTCTTGATTGCTCCAATGTATCTCGCTCTGCAGCAGTAATAACAATTACGACACGAGACACCCGGGAGCCACACTTGGGAAGCCTCACACACCACAGCCCTAACATCCTCGCTTGGCACTGACGCTATATTGGTTCTCCAGCAGTGGTAGGAGACAAGGATCTATGTGGTAAAGAAACATTTATTGAGGTGAATTATGTACAGTTTACAATGGTGTTGCTTGCCTCCTTGATGAAACAACACAAGTTTTCACGACAAAGAGTAAAGCGGAAGAGCAGCAGAGTATGTATAACAAAATAGTGTTCTTTTCTCCATATCATATTATCTATGCATACATTACGAACTAGAAAATTCATATCACAGGCGCCCAATCTACCCGAAGAACGTCCCTCCTTACCACAGCCAGCGCTCTTCTGTCTCATGGGCTGTCTGGCGCGGCCTTCGTAGTCGCTCGTGTCTGTAGAGCGGAGATGGTACTCGTGGGTAGAGAGGTTGTTGCGGTTGGTGCAGTCGCTGAGGTTGGTACAGCGGTGGTTGCGGTTGCTGGAGTTCGAACGAGACGCACCACACCGGGAAATAAATGTTTAGCTTAGTTTCTTGTGGTCAGTATTCTTTCTTTTTAAATTCTAGACTGTCATGATTGCTCTTTTATGGAGGGTTTCTGAAGCTGCGGTTTGTGCGGTGACGGGATGAGAGCGACAGGAGGAGCAGTGGGCGCGATGATGCACGTGCTGGATGCTGGGACAACCTACTCAGGACTGTAACGAGTACAACACGCCCATGCTGGTATGCTAGTGAGCCTTAGGTGCTGGAGACTAGGTCGTGAGGTTTATGGTGGCAAGGTGGCAAGGCAGAACACCAAGGATGTGTATGCTGAGTGTTGGAAGCAATGTGCGAGTGCGGACATAAAAGAAACACACAAAATATTATTCAGTCGTTCATCTAGGAAGCCACTGAGTCGATAAAAGAAGAAGACGTCAAGAATAATACTGTCGGGATATAATACTGTACGAGTATAATGTCTAAGGGATGGGGTGAGTCACTGTACTGGCAAGTCATCTCCACTCAATACTGAGGGATATAGTCTTGTCTGAGGGGCGTGCGTGCACTCTAACATTAATATAATGGTGAACAAGTAACACAATAGGAAAGGGGAGGGCAAGGGGAGGTTAGGGCCAAGTTCAGGACCAGGGAGTAACGGTAACGGCAAGGGAAGGTATCAGGGACTGGGTTGGAATATGAGGGTACAAGACCTTTACAATATTAGGGCAAGTAAGCAAGTAACACAAAAGCAGGGACTAATTGATTGAGTAATTTTAATTCGCTGCAACAACAGAGGAGGAGGAGGGGGAGGAGGAGGGTAGAACCATTACAATATCACTATAGAATAACAACAACAGGGAGGGAAGGTCATGTCGGAGCTACACGTAATAATAGTCACGGGGCAGCGTGGCAACGTGCGGTCTGTTTACCAATACCTGGGCTGTAGTGGTCCTGGTGACGTAGTAAGGCACGGTAGTGGTGATGTAGCGGTCCACGGTGCTCACCACATACGCCGGGATAGTAGTGGTGATGTAGTTGTTAATCGGGTGAGTGCTGGTGAGGTGAATTTCAGAGACGACGGTCGTGGTGAGGTAAAGAGGCACCGTGGTCGTCTGCGTCACCACCACCTCTCTCAGACTCGTGGTGGTGATGTACTCTGGCCGCGTCTCCGTCTGCGTAATGATGACCTGGTTGTACTCCGTGTTGGTGATGTAGTGAGGAACCTCGTGCGTCTTGGTCACGAACACATCCTCAAAGGCGGTGGTGATTAGGTGAGTGGTGACGGTGGTGAAGTCAACAGCGGTAGTGGTGACGAAGGTAGTCGATGTGACATATGCCGTGTCGAAGTGCGTCTCCGTCAGGTAGGTAGGGAGGTGGGAGGTCTCGGTAAAGGTGGTGTAGAAGGTGGTGTAGACGGGCACCTGCTGGGTCTCGGTGTCAGTGAAGTACTCGGTTCGGTAGCGGGTGTGGTAGACGGTGGTGACGATGGTGCTGTACACTGGCACCTCCACTAGGGACGTGTCGGTCTGGTACTCGGTCTCGTAGCGGGTGTCGGTGACGGTGGTGTACACGGGCACGTCCTGGAACTCGGTCTCGGTGAGGTACTCGGTTCGGTATTCAGTTTCGTACTCGGTGTTGTAGACAGCCAGCGGCGTGGTCTGCGACGAGGGAGAGAAAGAGATAGATGATGATGGGTGGGGTTATGGTGACGGTGAGCTGAATGAAGCAGACACTCACTTACTAACTCATAAGAACATCAGAGCATAAGATCATAAGAAAATAGGGGAAGCTACAATAAACCATGAAACCTACATGTGGCAGTCCCTACATGAAAAATACCTACCTGTTTCCACACACACACACACACACACACAAGGTGAAACTCCCTACATGACTGAGTTGGTTTCAGGACTTTCTCATTCCCCACAGGTTTACTACTACATAGAATGGCTTGCTGCTTCTCTCAAGTCACCAGTGTTGACTCGAGAGAGCCCGCCGGATTTATATTATGCTCACTCACTACAAAGAAGATGCCATTGCATTAAACAAGTGAAAGTCAAGTGCACTGTTGTCACCTCTGCTAATACTTGTTAATCACCTACCAATGCTAGAATGTCTAGAATACATGGTTACAATAGGAATTTATCTTATATTACTTTATTTCATCTATTTATCCTACCTCATTAGTCAGAGAGATATTAATCTAACTAAGCTAAAAAGACAAAACATGCGGTTCTTGTGTAAAACTTCTATTTTCATATACTCGCATGAAAGTCGTTGACTCGCCGCATACATTCTCTTCGGAATGAAAACTCTCGTGCCAGTTCACTATTCATCACTCAACAACCTGCCATTAGCATACTCCTCTGGACAGTTGTCTCCACATTTGTCTCAAACTTTCCTTATTCTTCTAAGGGCTCAAGCAAAACTGTGGTACCGAAAGAAAGTATCACTGTTCAAAATAAGAGAGGGAGGAGATGAAAATGAAAGGACCTCCAGCACCTACGCCTCCCTTCCCCCTAGACATGAGGCGTGGGCGTGGCAGATACTCACGTAGGTGATGTACTGGGTGCTGAAGTGCGTCACGTAGCTCACCGAGGTGTCCGTCACGGTCTGGGTCACCGCGATCTGTGGGGCAGATACGCCTGTCATTACCGGACCAGGGAGTGAAGGTGGTACTAACAGGAATTTTTGCTCCTTCTTGTGCTTTTCTTCTTTTTCTACTACTAGTACTGCTACTATAATACTACTACTATCATCATCGTCATCATCATCATCATCATTATCATCATTCTCTCTCTCTCTCTCTCTCTCTCTCTCTCTCTCTCTCTCATCGGACCATATTCTGAAACACTTCTGCGTCGCACCTCCACTACTTTCAAAAGGATCTAGCTGAAGTTGTACAGGTTTTTAAGAGTGTTTTCATGGTTTTAGTGACAGATTAATGATATTTCTTTATTATTAAGAGGAGAAACACTCTTGAGAACCCGGCTAATTATCTATGTGGCCTTTGAAAAATAGTCGATATGAGAGAGCAAAGCGTTTCTGAATACGAATCATCATGTCATCAACACTGAAATGCTCACTGAAATGCTCACGGTATTACCCTCCCACACAATCAGATGCCATCAGTCTGCTCTGTGCATGCTGGATCACGTGATAGCGTCGCCACACGCAACCCAAGCCTTATCGTCCACTGTCGCCTGATTTCAAACCCGATGGCCGTGGTCATTAGCCGCACGATACTCTCCCCTTGACCCGCGCTGCCAGAGGTTATCATGATCGTACTGATACATTACTTGTAAGTCTGAGCACGTATTCTGAAGCACTTCTGCGCCGCATCTCCACTACATAAGATAAAATTGAAGTTACTCAGATTTTTGAGGGTGTTTTTATGGTTCTGTCGACAAATTAACCGGATTTTTACATCATTAAAAGGAGAAACAGTCTTGAGAACCCGGCTAATTATCTCTGTGATCTTTGAAAATAGTCGTTTGAGAATACTGTCCCCTGGCTTGTGGTCTGTATTTTGAAACACTTCAGCTTTGCAGGTATTTTCAAAGACCACAAGGATGATTAGTTTGTTTTTCTGGTTTTCATGAGCGTTTTTTTTTTTTTTCTTATTCCACGATCCACACACGTTTCACAACATCCTAGTGAATTCACATCCAAGGGTTGTTGTGGTGGGGATGATGCATGACTTGGCGTGGACGAGCCTCACCACCTGTCGCCACCCGGGGGTGTTGTCGCGGCGGGAGGCAGACGGAGGGGAGGGTGCTTGTTCCGCGCCGGTGATCGCCAGCTAAGTTTGCACCCGGCACACTCACTTTCATTCGACTAGTAAATAAACTACAGGAGAATGGGAGGCTTTAAACTTTCTGCGATTTGTTAGGATGTTTGTTCTGCTCCATCAAGTGCCGACTGCCAGTAAGTTTGCTCACTTTCATTGGATTAGTAAGCAAGAAAACTACAGAAAAAGAATGGGAAGCTTTGGAGTTTCTGCGATTTGTTATTTCTGATGCCTTCCACTGACTCAAGTTTGCGCAGCGCGCTGAGCAGAACGAGAAACGCTGCTACCAACCTTTTTACACGTTCTTTAGCTTCTGGTTCCTTGTTTACCTAAAAGAGGAAGAGGTAATGGAGCAGAACGAATGACGAGAACGATTTGCATTCCTACACAAAAACTTCCGTGAACGAATTGTACAGTTAGTAATCAAGAAAAAGAAGCATTTGAAGTCCGTAACTGCTAAACGGTGAGGGTGAATTCCTTGCAGCTTTGGTAGATTTTGAGTGTTCGGCGATGATTGGTTTCGATTCAGATTTATGCTCACGACTCGGTGTAAGGAAGAGCAGCGGAACAACGTGAAGGGTGAAGAAAGCAGTGGTCCAAATATCTCCCTGCGGGCTGAGGAAGAGGAGGAAGAATAAGAAGAGGAGGAGAACGAGGAGGGGAAGGGGGTGGGGAGGATGACGACGATGAGAAGTAAAAGAGAAGAGAAAATAGAAGAAAGCACTAATAGAAAGAAAGTCAATATACATTCCTTTCACTTTCGTATCACGCAGTTTGGGTGGTGGTGTCATTTTACAATTTTCATTTTTCCCCTCCACATCCTCCCCCTCCTTTCTCTTATCTCGGCTCTTCTCCATGACTTGCTGCTTCCAGATGCTTCTCTCTCAACCACCCCACCCATCGTGACATGCTGAAGACGAGACAAATCACTACACACGAGAAAGTAAATCACGTTGCATCTCTCCCCTCCCGCTGTTCATTGTCACTGCCGCTTCTTGCATCACTGCGCTTTCTCAACTTTTTTTCCGGCTCGAGATTAGAAGCTTATTCGGAAATGGTTACTGATATTCTGTGATTACGTTCATGTTTTTGTTGCTGTAATGCGAATGCTACTAATGTTCTTTATACTACTACTACTACTAATAATAATAATAATACTAATACTGGCCTGGTCATAGCTGGTGTGGGTGAGCGTGATGGTGCTGAGTCGAGTGATGGTGTTCTGTGCCCTGAAACCCAGACCTCCATGCCGCACCCCGAAGTCGTCCCCTATGTTCTGATCAAACACCTGAGGTTAAGAGAGAGTGGAGGGTGAGTTGTTTGCTTATAGGTGATATAAAAGTGATGCTGTGTTACTCAATGACATTTATTTATTAATTTATTTACTTTAATGTAAGGAGGGGTCTGACCAAGGGCAACAAAAAGATAGAGAGAGAAAAAAGGGCTCACTGAAGTTGCCATACCCAAAAAGCGGTCAAAAGGACTATCCAAAAGAATGACAAATCTTCTGAAAACTAAATTTTAAAAGATTTCAAGTCATAGCTACGAAGGAATACAAAAATAGAGGAAGGGAGTTCCAGAGTCGGTAAATGGAATGAAAGACTGAGTTGAAGGGGACAAAATAGGGGCGAGAGAACGTAGGACTTGCATAGGTGTGAAAGTTTAGCTTAGATCTCCAGAATTCTGCTTTTATACATGTACTAGAGTTTGGCCAAGGAGTGATTCCAAGGCAAACTCTAGAATCTTTACCTCTCCGAACTGAAGGTACTGGTTCACGGGGCTGGGCAGACCTCCCGCCGCCTCCCGCTTCTTGGCTCCGGTCTTGTTGGTCCCTTCGATTTTAGGTACTGGGCGCGGGGAGATCTGAATGCCGGACACAGCTGAAGCGGAGCAGGAAGCCGCTGCCACCACAAGCAAGAACAGTGGCAGCAGCAGGCGCCGCGAGGACGTCGCAGCAGGCATGGTAGTTCTGTTACGGAGGAAAGTAAGAGAAGTTTCATGTGCACAAGTATTCTCCTGCCGACATGTGGGTTTATATAGGTGGGAACTATCAGTCATTTAGATGCTATTTGTCAGTATGGTTGCAGTGTAGACGAGTGAAAGTGATACACCGCTGCCTCCTATAGCAATCATTTTAGAAAACACAAATCATCAAAAGCATCTCACAGGAAACCACAAGCATTAGTCAAACACCCTTAAAGACTGCTACAAGAAAGAAGAGCGAGTTGATTGTTAGCCCAGCGAGTCAAGGCTAGTCAACAACAGCTGGTAAAGGGGAAGACAGCAAGTAATAGCAGCGTTTTATCACCGCAACGTTACGGTGATTACAGCTCCCAGCACCTCAAACCAAACTAGCTATCATTCCGGACCCACAACGGACGAAGGGGGGCGGAACGGCTGCTCATAAGGTCTGATCATCCTGAGGGTGTCATCGCCTACATCACCCACAGACTTACCGATAGAGATCCCACAGGAATACACGAGCATCTCCTCACACACTATCATAAGAGAACCCAAAGCTGAGTTTACTGAGCTTATCTCCCGCCGCCACACGTCTCTCCGGCTACGACTTCTCAGTGCAAGTTGAAAAATACAGAGAAAAGAAAGTGAAATATCTTAGTCTTTTCTTACCCTCCGAGGCAATTTAAGAGGTGAAAGTCATAAATTGTGCATGATATCAATCTTGCATTCAAGAGAGAGAGAGAGAGAGAGAGAGAGAGAGAGAGAGAGAGAGAGAGAGAGAGAGAGAGAGAGAGAGAGAGAGAGAGAGACTTATACGTCCAAAGAGAAAAAGAAAAGAAAGAAAAAGAAAAGAAAGGGACAAGCAAGCAAGCAAGCAATGTGCTGCAATGATCATACTTCACACACATTAAGAAGGGAAGAACGTTAAGCACAGCGTCATACAACAAGCTTCGTGCATTTCAAACTTTCTAAACTAACAGTAAACATAAAGACTTCCCCTCAACATGCACGCGTCCGGGTGGGTCGTGGGGCGCACCGAGGCACGCTCCTGGGTGTGGGACGGCAGTAGGGAGAGAGAAGCGAGTGGGGGGGCGGCGTACAATCGATGTAACAAGGAAACATTACAGTAAAAATGAAAGTGTAAACATTGTGTGTCTCACCTGCGTGGCTCTAGGAGGTGGCTGAAGTAACCCACACACCAATAACAACGAAAGAAAACCACAACAGTAACAACAACAATGATAACAATAGCAACGATGACTAGAAGGGAACACAGCAACTGCGTTCTATAAGACTTCAGAAACACTAAGCGTAGTGAAAAAATATAAAAAAAAGATTAGTGTAAGAAAGAAAACGGACGAGTACCTATGACTAGTAATGGCAAAGAATAATGAGAATGCCGTGGTAAAAAGACGAAGAGAGAGGAAAATGCGACAGGGAAAGTAATGGTTTCTTTTTTACAACAGATGCGTGGCGGGCCGAGAGCAGCGGTTGGAGTGACGTCACGCGCCCATCACAAAACTTACGTGTGTGGATTGAATCAGGACAAACACTCCACCCTCCCTGTGATCTCCACCTGTATTTGGATATGAATTAGTGACCCCGGGGATAAAATCTAATCTTGATGCAGCAATGTGGGAAATGCAAACAAGAGCAACAAAAGTTGCTATTTTCCGGTGACAACCTCAAAGCGACATCCACAGCACAGCGTAACAAACAAAACAAGAAAAGTCTGTCACAAGCAATAATTTACGAAAAAAATAAATAATTAGGAACACTGGATACTTAAGAAGTCAGTCAAAAAAATAAACAAACAAACCCTACACAACCTTAAATTTATTAACAAAAGGATAATTAGTTAGAGAAAACCATCACAAAACACACAAATTCCTAAACTCACGATGCTGGACACAAGGCACGACCCACGTGATCACCTCCAGCAATGCTAAAAACCATCGCTGTGAACACAAACGCACTAAAAACCACAGCAGAATCAGCGCTGAACAGAACACCACGCAAGGGCGAAACACGAGTACAATTGCTTAGCACTAGGGCAAATACAGGTAGCAGCGACTTAAGAAGCAACGAGGACTTGTAAAGAACCTCTGAGGGGCGTGAGAGGCGGCTACTGACTGAAGGAAGAGGCAGGTAATGCGCTCCTCCACACCTCATGTCTGCCTCCTTTCACCAGCCATCCCCCCCCTCACGCCCCTCCCTCCTCCTCTGCACTCAATACCCCATCTAAAACTCCCCCCTTTCCCTGAGCATTGTCTTCACTCTCACCCTCTATATACTTTACCAAATTTGTGTTTTATGGACTCATCCTCCCTACAGCGTGCCTTCATCATCTCTATACAAATGTCTATCTTCAATGTACACTTTCCCGACTCCTCTCTTCGCCTACGTCATTTATACCCTTCATTTCACAAGTCTTCGCCACCTGCAAGCTTTGCATAATTACACCTGCCCGCACCATATACTGTGTACTCAATCCATATTCCACGTACGTATACATTCTTTCCTCCTTTCCCTTCTGTGTACACTTTCCACCAGGTTCGTACACACTCTCGTACACTTCCGCGCACAAGTCAACATTGTTGTCACGCTGAGATGTGTTCGTAACAAAAAAATTAAAAGCTGATGTGGAATGGACACGTATCCTTCTAATTTTAGTTAAGTGTAGAGAATGGATGGACTGACCTCAGGATGGAAATAACACTGAAAGAGTCTCTCACTAAACAATCCAGACTCAGTAAGCCATGAATTCATTTTTTTTTAATGCATTTAGGAAAAAAAAAAACGCATATATTCGTATTAGTAATCCTACGCACACCCAACCAGCCAATGCACACACACACACACACACACACACACACACACACACACATACACAAACATTTAAGTGGACCAGGACAAAAGAGGGGGAAGGTGGGAGGGATAACATGCGAGGGTAAGACACGTGGCGATTGTGGTATGCATATATAGCGGGGAAACAGCGAGTGGCCTTCATTACCTACCTGAACCGTCACAGTAGCGAGTAGCCCGCCCCAGCACCCACCTCAGCCGCTACCATGGTGCACAAAGACGAGGTCGTGAAAAAGAAGACGGTGTCCCCCATCATGAAGCACGAAGACGAAGACGTGAAAGTGAAGAAGGTGACCGCCGTCATGAAGCACGAAGACGAAGACGTGAAAGTGAAGAAGGTGACCGCCGTCATGGTGCACGAAGAGGAAGACGTGAAAGTGAAGAAGGTGACCACCACCTTGATGCCTGAAGACGAAGATGTGAAAATGAAGACCGTGGCCGCCACCATGATGCACGAACACGTGAAAGTGACGAACGTGACCGTCGTGATGATTGCTGTGGCTAAGCTATCGATAGTGAGTACCGCACATCCCACTCTGAAGGAAAGGTCATATTCTTTGCGTGGTGTCCAGCGGCTGTCTGATCTCTGCAGTGGTTGGTAGTTGTGGGTTATATTTCATCCTGTTATGATTTCAGGAATGTTTCTTGAGTTATGGCATGACTTTATCATATGTGCACTGCAGGCATAACATGAACTAATTTTCCACGAGACCTTTTCATAACTTTTCCACAACAGGAATAAATTGATACAAAAAAAAAAAAAAAATAGTGAGAGAATGCAGAAGGAAAAAAGGCAAGAAGCATAACATCATTATCAAATTTCTCACAAATTTTTTTCATAGATCTTGAAGAACTGGAATATGTTAATGCAAAAAAAAAAAAAAAAAATTACAATATGTGTTGAGACTTTGCAGGAGAAAAAGGGCAAGAGGCATTACATCCTTGAATTTCTAACAAGAACGTTTCATAGATTTTGAACAATATGAAAATTTTCATTCAAAAAAAGAAAACTTTATATGTGTTTATGAGACAGTGCAGGAGAACGAAGGGAGAACACAGCATATTATCGCTAAACTTTCCACGATTATTTTTCATAACTTCTGTACAATAGGAAAATCAAGAGAAAAAAAAATCCATAACAATGCAGAGGCATTCAACACTAAGGAAAGCTACAAAAGCATCACTAGGGTACAAAACCTGAACTAGAAAAAAAAAGATCGCCTGGTGGTTATGGAGCGTTAAAACTAAATCCACAAAACGTTGTTTGATCTCTTACTCATACACAAAAGCGAGAGGCGGACTTTTGCCGTGGTCAGAAATCGAGTAGCTTTCGCATTCACTTCTACTGAATTTTACATTTTCTCATAGTCTTGTGTCTTATAATCTGTCGACAATCTTACGAAATCTGTAGAGAAGAGGAATTCAGATTGAGGGAAAACGATAAACACACAGACTGCTGACCGTGACTAAATAGACTTTGAGTTTTGTCTTCTTGGTGGTTTTAACGTAGGTACTGAGTCTCCGAAGTGGAGCTAAGCTCTATAGGAGTGAGACATGACAATGACAAAAATAGGAATTCAGATTGAGGGAAAACGCTAAGCACGGTAGGAGTGAGACTGCTGACCGCTAATACACTCCGAGTTCTGTATTCTTGGTGGCGTTAGCATACGTACCATGTCTCTGAGGTGGCAGTTACAACCTTCCTATAACCTTCCTCCACCACCTGGCCGCCCGCTGGTCTTTGCCTGGTGCGGGAAGTGTGAATGAGTGGCAAGATGCTCAGTCAGCCGTGACAAGTAACTCACGTGACGGTAGCAGCGAAGAAAGGCATCATATAAGTATAGTATCGCAGCTGAATTTTCTTGTGTATGAGAGGAAACTAATCCATATTCGTTGGTGATAATATGAAGCACTATGTAACAGCTGAATATGTACTGTACAGAAATGATGGTAAAATTAATGTCAGTTTAAAGCTCACCGATTTTTTTTAATGAACGGTAATACGAATATATTATACGCTAATATAATACTATGTCGAATATTATATACAGCGTGGTTTAACGTGAACATTATGAACGTTTATGTACATCTCTCTCTATTTTCAGCGAACGCATGAATACTCCAATAAGCTCGCCTGTGACGGTGAGTGTTTCAACCCTGCCTGCATTCCTTCACTCCGCTAACCTCCTCCACACTCAACATCATATCTAGTACTACTACTGTTACTTCTACTACTACTACTACTGCTACTACTGCTACTACTACTACTACTACTACTACTACTACTACTACTACTACTATTTCTACTACTACGATAAAGCATGAAAACATGAAACATGAAACACGATAACATGAACATGAAAGCATGAACATGAAAACATGAACAGGAAAAAACATGAAAATATGAACATGACTCCACTTCTGTGATAAGAACATAAGAACATGAAAAATAAGGGTGGCTGCAAGAAGCCTTTAGGCCTACATCTGGCAGCCCGTCAAGTGCCTCCTAGTCTAGTGTCTCCCTTCTCCTTCCACACAGAGGTGCTGGTCAAGATCTCCAAGGTGTGCATTTGCGAGAACGATGACCATTATGTTTACGAGGGGAAGCTCGGCGACATAGAGGCGAAGATGCCGTGCGGGGTGTGCACTGCTTGCATGGGCACCGTGGCCTACTGCGGGAGAGAAGTCACCGATTTCAAGATTGGTAAGTCAGAAGGAGAGAGCCTGAATGTCTAACCTTCCCATCGCAGCCTTCTTCACATCACTTGGTCTCCACACGCGCCGTCAGCCCACTTACGTCACTCATCATACTCATCAAACATTAGGGAGTTGTGAACGCAGACTTGTGAACACAGACTCAGCTTTGGACGCCTCTTCTGATCCCCAAGGTGACCGCGTGACCATCGAGCCAGGGTCCCCTTGTGGCTGCTGCCACATGTGTACGTCGGGCTGCTACAACCTGTGCGAGGAGTCCACCTGCTACATGACTGAGAGTGTGGGCGGCGGCTGCCTCGCCAAGTACTGCATGACCAAGGCTCATCTTGTGCACAAGTACGATGACGATTAACGTTTGCAATAGCATAGTAGTAGTAGTAGTAGTAGTAGTAGTGAAGTAAAACGATAATAACATCAACTATGTAAATAATTTGAATAGCCGCGGATGTAAGTTGAAATAAATATACATAAGCCAGACACGAGGCACAAGGGCAGTCAGGCAAGGAAGGATGGGATAAATGAGTTGCTGGGTAGGCGAGGGGACAGATTAAAGAATGAGAGTGGTTGAGTCACCGCAGACTGCCGGACTGCGTGTGTGATGAGGATGGAGCCATGGTGCAGCCGTTGTCCATGGCCTTGCATGCCTGCAACCGCGCCGAGGTGTCCGCTGGATCGCATGTGCTGGTGTCGGGCGCCGGCTGCATGGGCCTGCTGTGTGTGGGCGTCGCCAAGGCCATGGGCGCCACCAAAATTATGGTCGTGGGTAAGGCTGCCTTGTCTAACGTCACTTCGCCAGTCTCATTAAGACACCATTAAGTCGCAGCAGTGACAGCCAGCGGCCGCTGTCCTGACCACAAGTCCCTAAGCGGCTGGCAGTGAGTGCAGGGCCTGTTCTCAGCCACACTCCCACACCAGTCATGTACAATCATAACTCTATAGCCTGTGTGTCTTTATTATGCATCACCACGCGCTGACATTGTTCACCCCAAAGCGCACTGTCCTCTCAATCATGGCAGCGACAGGTGTCTTGCTTTACACTTCTTTACAATAATGAAAACTTTTTGTGGCGGTAGATATTTCTCTTTCAGACAACATACAGTCAAATACAACTTTCCTAAACCTACGTTTCTTTACAGACGAAAATGGAGAACTCTTGAAAAAGGCATGCGAGATGGGCGCTGACCACACCATACTACTGAACTGCAACATGGACGCTGCGACCCTGGCCAAGAGGGTGGAAGAGGAAATGGGGTGCCCGCCGAATGTCTCCTTTGAGTGTACTAGCACCAAGAAGGGAATGAACAACTGCATTCACGTAAGTGTGTTAACTTACCGCTCCTGTCGTTAATTCTATTCCTCATGGAGACAAAATCCTCTTCACACTATTCATGGAACAGCTTATAAGTTTTCATACAGTAACCCTCTTTGGCCTCTGGTTTGCACAGGCGACCGAGGCGAGCGGGACGGTCATGCAAGTTGGAGTCTGCAACGAAGAGGTCACGCTGCCTCTGTACCTCGCCACCATGAACGAGATTGATATTAAAGGCATTTGCTGTTCAGCTAATTGGTGAGTAGTGAGAACTGGACATTCCTTAATATTTCATAAATCATTATAAATCTCTTCTCATCTTTACTCCTTTTGTGTCTGTGTAGAGAGCGACTACTGTAAATAGATATGAGTTATGCGTAACATACCTTATCAGAGGAGAATAATTATTTTTATATATTTGCATTCGCTAGAGAGGAGTAGATTAAGAGAGGACCTGATAGAAGTGTTTAAGTGGGATAAGGATTACAACGAGAATGAAGTGAACAAGATCTTTTGGATTAATCATCGGGACAGGAGAAGAGATAAGAAATTCAAGCTTAATAGTTATTTTTAAAGAAAAAAAAATAAGTAGATAAAAAAGGGCAAAAAAAAAAAAAAAAAAAGAAAGAACAAAGAAAGAAGTTGACTGGAATAGGCTCAATAATCAAATTGTTAGGAAAGAATCAATAGGGAGTTTTAAAAGAAGAATGGAGAAATTCATTGATAGTGATGGTAGGTGAACACTGAACACAGATATGTATGTTTTACACAGAAACTACCACGTGTAGGCTTATACTGTCTCACTGCAGCTTCCCACTACCTTTACTTTATCGCATCTACGTACCTCTCCAATCATGTTTCTCTTTCATTCCTGCTTCCCTTCACCTTACCTTTCACCTCCCAGGCTCACCTCACTCCTTCCCTAGGTTACTCTTGCTCACCTCACTCCTTCCTCGGCTTTCCACTATGCTTCTTTCTTTTATCCATCTCTCTTCTTATGTTTCTTCCTCATGCCTGCTTCCCTTTACCTTCCACGTACCTGGCTCACCTTACTCTCTCTCTCCTTAGCTTCCCCGTTGCCATCGAGATGATCGAGAACAACATGGTGTGCGTCAACAAACTCATCTCCAAGTGCTACGATTTCAGCCACTACCAGGATGCTTTCGACTTCCTTCACAACAACGACGACTGCATCTGTTGCATTGTGTCCTGCTGCTAGATACCCACGGCCGCGAGGGAAGGAGGCTACTGCTGCTGTTGCTGCTTCTAAGGCATAACAGTAGTTTGCCTGAGTATTGCAGCTGCTTAATTAAAGGAGGAATAATTTGATCACAGATATTTTTTTTTTTCCGTAATGTGTCACCGCAGGTGCTTGGTGCGATTCAGTCATAAGAGAAGTGATGGGGCCTGTTCTTTCTTTCTTCTTTCCTGCATGACAGATTTGTTTTGATGAGTTTCTTTCCTTTATATTTTACTTTTTATTTGCTATTGCTTCTCTTTTAAGTTTATGTTGCTCCTCCTCCTCCTCCTCCCACCACTGCTACTACTGCTACTACTACTACTACTATTACTACTACTACTACTACTACTACTACTACTACTACTATTACTACTACTACTACTACCACTACTACTACTACTACTACTACTACTACTACTAATAATAATAATAATAATAATAATAATGATAATAATCAATATTATAGATACCATGACTTTTAGTTGACACAGAAATTTTAATAAGAAAAGACGCCGCATCTTTTTAAAAACCTTGTTAAACAGCGATTTTTTTCCCTCCCTTCATGGCATCCCTGGAAGAGCTAACAGAAACTACAAGCATCCCTGATTCCTGCACATCTTGCATGAATATTACCACAGTACTAAATTACTTCATTACTACAGTCATCTTTCCTTCCTTGGGTTTAACATTCCATTTCACACATTACACTTTCCTATACCACCACTACCATCACCACCACTACCACAGCTGCGCCTTGCTGCATACATCTGCTGAATTAATAGCTCCCTCATCCTTCGTACATATGTGCTTATTTCAACACGTGCCACTGATAAACGCTTCTTCACATTTGTGCACATCAAAGCCACATGCATTTCATTATTCTTGTGCACGTTTCTCTTATATAATTTCGTGTACATGCATAAAAGTGACATTCATTTAAGCTCCACTATTCTTCACTATTCATGTAAGCACTTCACCATTCTTGTGCACGCTTTTCTCATATGAATTCGTGCATGTGCATAAACGTGACATTCATGTAAGCTTCTTCGAGCATGCACGTGATAGGCGTGGACTTAAATGTATACTGGCTTTGCACGGCAGAACAGAACAACAAACTCAAGTAGTCATGCTGCTGGGAAAGGAAAGGAAAGATGTCGTGTGTGTGTAAATGCGTGTGAAAGTTGTGGCAATGTTTGGTTTGGTCTCACTAAGCAGTCCCAAGTGTTATAAGGAATTCCTCACTTTAATTATTTTTCTTTATGGCTTATTTGGTGATCTAATGAGCTCTGAATCTCGTTTATCTTGAATTTTTAAGTTGTTGTGGTTATTTTCGTTATTCTAGTTAGTGCTATTAATGTGATGGTCTGCTTGCTTTCCTTTTGCTTTGCTGTTAATCGGACATTCTCGGTTGCTTTAATTCACGATTCCCTCACTGGCTAATGCTGTAGTAGAAGCAGAAGGTGCATTACAGATGATGTGTAAAGAGCGTGTGACAATAACTGTGTGTATGATAAAAGGAGCTGGTGTTTATGTTCTACACTCTTATTCCTTTGTTCCCTGATTCGGATGTTTAATAAAGCATGTTCATTCAACAACTGACTTTCTATCAACACTTACCGACATTCACCTTCACGTCTGTGAGTTATGTTCGAATAAAACAAACAGGAAAAAAGATTTGGAAGAAAATTAATGAAGGAAGGGAAAATGGGATGATAACGAATAAGAACAATAAAGGAGGAGGAAGACTGATAAACTAGGAGGAAAGTAGAAAAACTCACACACGAGTATATATGCAGTGTAGAAAGTCCCCCAGCTCTTTCTCTCTCTCTGGCGCACACACACACACACACACACACACACACACACACACACACACACACACACACACACACATACACACACTCATATTCTTTTCCTCACTGAAACTCAGGTGTCTGAGGCAACTGACAGTAGCCCCTTTTCTGTTCCCTCCTACTTTCTCTATCCTCATTTTCGATCCAAAGCTGGATGCTGCGTTTATGTGCACAATGACTTAACCTGCTCTCGTGCCCACGCTCTTGAATCTTCTGAGTTTTCCACCATCTGGCTACGACTACAGAGTCACTCTCATACTAAATTTATCTGTGCTATATACCTCTCATCTAACTCCTCTGACTATAAGAAATTCTTTGATTACTTAACTTAACTTCCATCACCAGAATCTCATGCACTTTATATTTCTGCCCGGAACCATGCCAAGTCTGTTCTCCAATTAGCCAAAAACTCCTTCATTAACAGAAAATGTCAAAACCTTTCAAGATCTAACTCCCCTCGTGACTTCTAGCATCTAGCCAAAAATATCTCCAATAACTTTGCTTCTTCTTCTTTCCCTCCTCTATTTCAACCAGACGGCACCACTGCTATCACATCTATTTCTAAAGCTGAACTCTTCGCTCAAACCTTTGCTAAAAACTCTACCTTGGACGATTCTGGGCTTGTTCCTCCCTCTCCTTCACTCTCTGACTACTTCATGCCACTTATTAAAATTCTTCGCAATGATGTTTTCCATGCCCTCGCTGGCCTAAACCCTCGGAAGGCTTACGGACCTGATGGGGTCCCTCCTATTGTTCTCCGAAACTGTGCCTCCGTGCTTGCACCTTGCCTAGTCAAACTCTTTCAGCTCTGTCTGTCAACATCTACCTTTCCTTCTTGCTGGAAGTTTGCCTACATTCAACCTGTTCCTAAAAAGGGTGACCGTTCTAATCCCTCAAACTACCGTCCTATTGCTTTAATTTCCTGCCTATCTAAAGTTTTTTAATTTATCCTCAACAGGAAGATTCTTAAACATCTATCACTTCACAACCTTCTATCTGATCGCCAGTATGGGTTCCGTCAAGGCCGCTCTACTGGTGATCTTCTGGCTTTCCTTACTGAGTCTTGGTCATCCTCTTTTAGAGATTTTGGTGAAACTTTTGCTGTTGCCTTGGACATATCAAAAGCTTTTGATAGAGTCTGGCACAAAGCTTTGATTTCCAAACTACCCTCCTACGGTTTCTATCCTTCTCTCTGTAACTTCATCTCAAGTTTCCTTTCTGACCGTTCTATTGCTGCTGTGGTAGACGGTCACTGTTCTTCTCCTAAATCTATTAACAGTGGTGTTCCTCAGGGTTCTGTCCTGTCACCCACTCTCTTCTTATTATTCATTAATGATCTTCTAAACCAAACTTCTTGTCCTATCCACTCCTACGCTGATGATACCACCCTGCACTTTTCCACGTCTTTTCATAGACGTCCAACCCTTCAGGAGGTAAACAAATCACGCAGGGAAGCCACAGAACGTTTGACTTCTGATCTTTCTAAAATTTCTGATTGGGGCAGAGCAAACTTGGTATTGTTCAATGCCTCAAAAACTCAATTCCTCCATCTATCAACTCGACACAATCTTCCAGACAACTATCCCCTCTTCTTCAATGACACTCAACTGTCCCCCTCTTCTACACTGAACATCCTCGGTCTGTCCTTTAATTACGAGTATAATCTGAACTGGAAACTTCACATCTCATCTCTAGTTAAAACAGCTTCTATGAAGTTAGGTGTTCTGAGACGTCTCCGCTAGTTTTTCTCACTCCCCCCCATCTGCTAACTCTGTACAAGGGCCTTATCCGTCCATGTATGGAGTATGCTTCACATGTCTGCTCTTCTAGACAGGGTGGAATCAAAAGCTTTTAGTCTTATCAACTCCTCTCCTCTAACTGACTGTCTTCAGCCTCTCTCTCACCGCTGCAATGTTGCATATCTAGCTGTCTTCTACCGCTATTTTCATGCTAACTGCTCTTCTGATCTTGCTAACTGCATGCCTCCCCTCCTCCCGCGACCTCGCTGCACAAGACTTTCTTCTTTCTCTCACCCCTATTCTGTCCACCTCTCTAACGCAAGAGTTAACCATTATTCTCAATCATTCATCCCTTTCTCTGGTAAACTCTGGAACTCCTTGCCTGCTTCTGTATTTCCACCTTCCTATGACTTGAATTCCTTCAAGAGGGAGGTTTCAAGACACTTATTCATCAATTTTTGACCACTGTTTTTACCCTTTTATGGGACTGGCATTTCAGTGGGCATATATTTTTTACTGGATTTTTGTTGCCCTTCGCCAGTGTCCTTCCTACATAAGAAAAAAAAAAAAACACATGTTCAGATAAAAGTCTAATCATTAACATCGGGAAATAGTGAGATGAAATAAAATAATTATCAAAACCATTTTGTGAACTCATTGTCTATCCATCTATCTATCTATCTCTCTATCTTTCTATCTATTTACCTATCTATCTGTTTATCTATTTATCTATCCATCTATCTATCTTATTATCTAGTCCGCAGAGTGTGAAGAAATAACGAAAGGCTTAATTAGTAAATGAAAGGGAAAGAATGCGTGAAGGCGAACAAAGGAAATGTCAATTATGCCTCTTTCCTTTATGGCTGGGAAACACGAGCGAGCCATAAACAAGGGAGGGAAGCTTTCATCGTGGCAGTAAACATGAAAATGTGAAGGGAAAAAATCAGACTAAGTAGTAATGGCATGATGCAAGCCTAGCACGTGTGGCGGAGTGGTGGGTGAGGGAGACCAGCGGTGTGAAGGCACGGAGACCAGGATGGATCGAACTGGATCATAGAAAAATAGATAAATAAATAAATAAATAAATAAATAAATAAATAAATAAATAACGATATACGGGTGAAGATCAAAACTGTTGAATTATGTGTGCAGCAAAAGATGTAATGGACAAGAAAAACTGGTAAAGATGTGGCGATAACTTCTGACAATAGAGGTGGTAGTAGTAGTAGTAGTAGTAGTAGAACAAGAAGAAGATTTTATTAGGATGTGAAAAACAGTTATTGGGAAAGAATCTAGAAATTTCCTCTCTCTCTCTCTCTCTCTCTCTCTCTCTCTCTCTCTCTCTCTCTCTCTCTCTCTCTCTCTCTCTCTCTCTCTCTCTCATGCTTGATTCGATGTACTTGGCGCGTCGTCACTCGATAATTCAAGGTTACAGTGTTGCTATCGGACAACCGTGGTGGATTCATAAGTACTCAGTGCGAAGGCCAGAGCCGTGACAACAACCCCCAGCCTTACTAACATACATTCCTCTAGGAAAACACCTTTCAGTTCCGACTCGCTACGCTAGAGAGAAAAAAAAAGATTATCCAAAGTTTACCGTCTCTTCTTCGTCTTTTACCTCATTGGCATCATTATCATCGTCACCCTCAGCTTCTATAGCGTGATGCAACATGTTGTTTATGATTCAAAATTGTGTTTTTTTTTCTTTTTTTTTACCATCTGAGAATGGCTTAAACTTATCTTATCACGTCATGCCACCACAACAGCAATGCAGCATTGTTCCACGCATACTTACATGTATATAAAATGTTCCTTAAAATGCTTGAGAGTCATGTCATGAAGTACTCTTATAACAGCTGCGGTCATAAACGGTCCCCTATCAACACCCTGCTAGACTCCGATGTTTTTTACCTTGCTCCCTCTACACGTAGCGACCTCTGCGGTGCTGGAGAGCAGTCATAGCAAGCTGAGTGAGGGAGAGCGTCAGTCAGTATACCTGTGCACCTCGCCATGGACAATACCATCGTAGCCCTCCACGGCGTGAACGACCTGCGCGTGGTAAGTTTCGGCAAGGTGTTAGCAATCCACACCCACAGTTCCTCACTCAAGCCTTCACGTCACCTTCACCAAAAGATGCCTCGTTTTTTAATCTTTCCGCTGCCATTATTTTTTTTACCATATGAGATGTAATCAGACTCTTATCTTCCTGATAGATATATATATATATATATATATATATATATATATATATATATATATATATATATATATATATATATATATATATATATATATATGTATATATATATATCAGGAAGATTACATCTCATATGGTAAAAAAAATATATTTAATGGAGCTGTACGTACAACACACACACACACACACACACACACAGCAACAACTATATTCCGAAGCGCTTCTGATACGCATCCCGACTATTTTTAAGAGACTACTTCAAGTTACACGGGGTTTAAGGGTATTTTTACGGTTCTAGTGGCAGACTGATATCATTAATATGAGAAACATTCTTGAGAACCCGGCTAATGTTCTCTGTGGCCTATGCAAATGAGTCTGATGAGAGAGCAAAGCGTTTCAGAATACGGGCTAACAGAACCTCCACGCGCACACAGCCAGTCGCGAAGTGGCGCTCATCACACCAGAGTTAAGTGATCTAACCACACACCATTTGCTTGCAGGAGTATCTTCCCGTTCCGGAAGTGGACCGCGATGGTAAGTGTGCCCTATGTGTATGTTCTTTCTCATGCTATAAGTTTGTGCCTTCCCTGGAAGTATCATGATGGTCAGACCTACAGGCATTTTATGCTTCGAGTATTGAATAAGCTGTTAGAAATGAACTGAAGCGATTTTTCTACTACAACTACTCCTACTACAGTACTATTATTACTGCTGCTGCTACTACTACTACTGCTGCTGCTGCTACTACTACTACTACTACTACTACTACTACTACTACTACTACTACTACTACTACTACTACTACTATAATAATAATAATAATAATAATAATAATAATAATAAATAATAATAATAATAATAATAATGAATAAATAATAATAATAATAATAATGATAATAATAATAATAATAATAATAACAACAGCAACAACAACAATGATGCAACAAGACACTTATCCTCCAACACTACATTCGACAATTCTCTTTGGGGACTGCCACCTCAATGGGCTTAATTTTCTTATATAAAAATAAATAAATAAATAAATAAATAAATACTAACAACAGCAGCAATCATGATCCACTCACCCCGAGGTCTTCCCAGAGGTGCTAATACGCGTAACAAAGGTGGGCCTGTGCGGATCTGACCTGTGCGCGGTGTACAAGGGCACGCATGGGGACCTCAGGATTGGCCTGCCCTGCGGCCTGGGACACGAGGCGGCGGGGGTGGTCACCAAGTGCGGCCAGGACGTCACGCATGTCAAGCCTGGTGAGTGAGAAATATATATACTTGGTGCCGTATTCTTTGTCTTCACACAACACACACACACACACACACACACACACACACACACACACACACACACACACACACACATCTTTTAGAGCCTTAGGTCTTCCGTTACCGATTAGACCTTAGAGGGAGGGGAAGAGGCCACGTGCCAAAACGCGGAGAGGCGGACAGGAATGCCCTGCCATAGTTACGGTTTGGTTCTCTGAAATGATAAAAGCGGTAGTCTAAGAGGATTTATTAGTCTTGTCATGCAGATGTCAACTGATCTGACCTGCAAGTTACTACATCACACTTGTGCTGTGGTGACGTTTAATGAGGTATTGGGCAGGTTCATTTAATCCCCAGGTCTAGCAGCTCCTTCCATCAAATTTCAGGTGTACCTATTTGCACTCAGGCCGATCTGTCTTGAGGATCACTTGACCTGACGCCTAAATGACCTGAGTACCATCCGCTCTAGTACCAAGTGACTACCTCCCATTCGTAAGATAATTTTGTTATTGTATTATCATAACGAGTTGTAATACCTGACTTTCTTTTTTTTCCCCCTATTCGCAGGAGACCGAGTGACCATCGAACCGGGAACCTTCTGCCGCACGTGTGAGCTCTGCCTCACCGGGAAGCACAACGTGTGTGCCAACTCCAGCTTTCACGGGTCCCCGCGCTTCTATCCCGGGTGTCTCGCCCGCTACTACAAGCACAAGGCTCTCTTCGTGTTTAGGTACGGTGCTAATGACACAATGTGCCCACTACCACCACCACTACTACTACTACTACTACTACTACTACAACTACTACTACTACTACTGTACAATAATAACACCAGCCACCAGTACTAATAATATGCTCCGAGATAAGTATGAAGAGCAATGATGAGAGTCGTCGGGTCACCGCAGGTTGCCAGACTCTATCAGTGATGAGGAGGGCGCCGTGGTGGAGCCGCTGGCCGTCGCCGTGCACGCCTGTCGCCGCGCCGAGGTGTGGGCGGGGTGCAGAATGCTGGTGACAGGCGCGGGGCCCATCGGCCTGCTGTGCCTCAGTGTCGCCAAGGCTCTGGGCGCCACCAACATCTTGATCACCGGTAAGGGTAGCGGCCACCTCCCCACCCGCAGCTAACACATCTTCCAGTGAGGGCCTCGCCTTCCAGCCCAGCCCGTGCCTGTGGTGGAGTGTGCGATGGACGGCAGGTAGATCTTAACGCTCATTGATAGTGTTACATCATTTTTTTCGGAAGCTTTGTTCTCAACGTTGTGATGACGAATTAATTTGCTGCATAGTTTTCTTCATACACATATCAATCACTGTTGTAATATATATATATATATATATATATATATATATATATATATATATATATATATATATATATATATATATATATATATATATATATATATATAAAGGTACTAGGCCTTGCTGGCGCCCGAGAGTGTAAGAAAGGCAGGAAAAGTGAGTGGCGAGTGTGTGGGGCGACACTGTACCCTCCCCACGGTTTTGGAGGACAAAGTGAAAGATGGAGGCAGAAGGAAGGGCCAGTGAGCTGCGTATGCTTGACCTCTGAGTGGACATAGGGAAAAAAAAAATGACACGTTTCGGAAATAACTTGTATCATAAGTAGAGAACGTGCATCCCGTTAAGCAGCCGCGCATTGCAAGGCCACGAGAGTACGTGGTATGATCGCAAGTGACACGTCCGGAAATCAGCGTTTAATTGCGTGTGTCTTAATAGAAAAAAATAGCTGATTTCCAAATTATACATCAAAGTATGACCTCGTCTAGTTCAGGAGAGTCCTTCGTATAGTAAAACACATCAAGACGTCTCAGTGTAGATATAAAGATAATAAAGTAATAGATATAAAGATGTAAAGTGGATAAATAAATAAGAAAAAAGGGTAAATTTATAGTTTAAGCCAGTCCCCAATCTCTACCCACGGCCCACGGCGTTATTATTAATTTCCGACAAGTTGTGTAATCATTAGAAATGATGTGAATAGTGAGAAGAACAAAATGAGGTAGGTTATTACCACGTAGTGTGTAATGGCTTAAACTATAATAAAACCCTAACCTAACCTAACCTAACAACTGAAGTTCAGGCAACAATACACCATTTATGTTTACCTGTGGACTTAGAAAAAGTTGAGAGCGCTGTGCATTCCCAGGCCTATTGTGGCGTTATTATTAATTTCCGACAAGTAGTGTAATCATTAGAAATGATGTGAATAGTGAGAAGGACAAAATGAGGTACGTTATTACCACGTAGTGTGTAATGGCTTAAACTATAATAAAACCTGAAAATTTGAGGATTAACTGGTAGCATCCTACTCTGTATCTTCTATATATGTGTTACTTTATCTATCATAAGCCAGTATAAGCCTAAAATCATCACCTGATATTTTACGTCAATCCAACAAACGTATTTAAAAATTCGCGACCATGTTGATGTGTTTGATGTAACATTGTTGGAGGAGAAGCGTGGTGGTAGTGGTGGTGGTGGTAGTGGTGGGACATGAGGACGTGAGGATCTGTCACTGACCTTGCGATGGCTGGCTTACACTTGAGCAGTGGTGGGTGAAGAAGATCGAGGGGAATGAGGCAACCACGACATCAGGGAATAGGTGTGTGAGGGGACAGGGATGAGGTAGGATGAGATGAGACGCTTCGATGCCTCTACTGTCCTTCCCTACACACACACACACACACACACACATCTGTACGTGACATTCCTGTTAGTTTATTTCTTTGGTGGTTGTTTTTCTTCTGTTTTAATATTTTTTCTATTGTTTATTTATGTTTTGTCCCTTGTTTCTTTGTTCGATGGTAATTTAGTTATTTATTTTTTTGTAGAACGTCAGTAAAACATAAAGGAAAATCTGCCCTCCGTCCTGTAATATTTGGGAAAATGTTAGGCTTTGTAGGATATCTCGTCTTGCCTCTCGCCCTCCCTCCTTCCTAGGCATTGAAAAAGTGCGGGAAATTTGAAGGATTATAAATGCACTGGTGTGTGTATGTGTGTGTGAGTGTTATTGCTAGTTATCTCTCTCTCTCTCTCTCTCTCTCTCTCTCTCTCTCTTTGTCAGTAGTTGCACAGGTCTTCAAGGGTATTTTTACGGTTTTAGTGACAGATTAACAACATTTCTACATTAATAACAGGAGAAACACCATTGAAAACCCTGATAATCATCTTTATAGCTTTGAAAAACAGTCGTGAAGAGAGAGTGAGAGAGAGAGAGAGAGAGAGTAGGAGCATTTCAGTTGAGCCTATTCTGCCCTGGTTCGTGTTTGCTGCGGTGACACGGTGCCGCACTGAGTGAAGATTGCGTTCATAATCACTTATCGGGGGTGGAGTGGGGAAAGGAGAGTCAGGAAGTGAGGATATTTATATTATTTGACATATTATTTGATAGCATGTCAACTTTTGTGTGTGTGTGTGTGTGTGTGTGTGTGTGTGTGGGTGGGTGTTGGATCAGTGACAGGTGGCGCTGGGGAGTTACCACGGCGAGCGGCTGGCTGGCTGCAGTGTTTTGGTCAGCACTGGTCGATCTTGCCATACACGCTCTATTAACCAGTGTTTCCGTCTTCCCGACACCTTCTTCCTGCACCAAGCACCGTCAAGCATCACCAGAAAGGCACGAGAACGTAAGGTGAGTCCAGCAGGGCCAGTCTCTCCTCAGTCAGCCTTACTGCCTTCACAACACCCTAATCCTCCCTGTAGTGTCTTGTATTCGTTTATTTAGGATTCATTATTCGTTATTTAGTTTTTTTAGGGGTTAATTATTTATATTTAGGTTTTGTTTACGTCTGAGTCTGGAAAGAGTTGGAAATTTATTCAAATATTTAATGTTCGCCAATATGTAAACAAGCTGTCAGCTGTGTTATTAGCCATTATTTGCCTCGTCTCTCACTTATTGTAAGCCTAACATATCACAAGATGGATCCACATGTCTAGCCTTCATATCCGCTGGTCAGATATATCCGTCATTGCCTGGTTTTGGTGTTATATAGGAATAAATAAGGCAACATGGCCGCCGGCTCCCCCACTGAGGTCGCCGCCGAGGGCCGCCATGATGGACTGGCACCTGTTCCGGCTTGTTGGTTCCAATATTTTTTTAAATTTTTCTGAATTAATTTATTTGGCTTGTATAGTAAGATTTTATGGTTTCTAAAAATATTTCGTTGCTTTTGAAGTGTTTTTCTTGCTTCAGTTAAGTAAATGTGCTGAATTTGGTGTTGTTTTTTATGTAAATAAGGGGCAGTTTGTACGGTGAAATTTACCCAGCCTGGTTTTTGGCTTTTTTATTTGAGGCTTTAATGAAGATTTTATTGCTTCAAAAAATCGTTTATGATTTTTAAAGTATGTTGCGTTCCTGTTGAGTTAAGTATGTGGAATTTGAATAGGCTTATTGTCCCGTTGAAAGTGGCGATTTTGTCATTTTTTAGCTTCTTTATTTTTTTATTGTAGCTTGTAACTAAGTGTGCATTATTTTGAAAAATAGTTCAGATTTTTTAAAATGTTTTTTTACCAGTGTAAAGTGGAATAGGTGGACTTTTCAGTGTTTTTAATGGTGTCAAAATTTCCAACACTTTTTCCATATTTCACATAATATTTCTTTATAACTACTGAGACTGGAGGTGTTTTGATATTGTGAATATTAATTCAAGTAATTGTCAAGTCATAATATATAATGCATTCGAGCCTAGCTTCATTTTTTCTATGGGTCAATTTCAAAATGAAATACATTACGTACGTATGGCAGCGGGGCGCCGGCACCTCGCCTGTGACGTCATCAAGGATTCGGGACTCGGTCTGCTCCAGTGTCTCCTCAATATTTACCGTAATTTCCAGTGTTTTCCAAGTGTTTCCAGCTGTTTCTAAAGTCAGGCGTGTAGATAGTTGTAGTAGAAGGAAGAAAATAAGAGAAATGAAAGAGGAGAAGGAAGAAATAAAAAGAAATGGAGGAGGAGGCAAAACAGGTAAACAATATTTAGCTTAGTTTCCCTTGCTGCGCTGCAGTTCTCTGTAATATTTGGTGTGTTTTGGGTGTTTTACGTGTTTATGATGTATGTAGGAATGTTGTGGGGTGTTTAGAATGTGTTTTGGCGGTGTTTAGGTGTGTTTTGGGTGTATATTTGCTGTTATCATTGTGTTTTGGGTGAATTTTGGGTGTTTTAAATGTGGTTTAGGATGTTTTTAGTTATATTGTAAGTGGTTTGAGTCGTGTGGGGTGTTTTGAGTATATTGTGGGATGTTTTTGTGTGTTATGGGTGTGTTTGGGGGTATATTGAGGTGTAGTGAGTTTGTTTTGGGTTTATTTTCTGTTTTAAGTGTTTCGGTGAGTTTGGGTGTGTGTGTCGGGTCTTTTGAGGTGTATTTGATTGTGTGCAAGTAGTTTTGGGTCTTTAAGGGTGTGTTTGTGGCGTGTTTGTGGTGTTGAGTGGTGCTTTAAGTGTGTTTTGGATGTTTTGATGTGTTTTGGGTGTGTTTGATGAGTTTTGGGGTGTTGTAGTGTATTTTGGGTGTTTTAAATCTTTTGAGTGTGTTTGGATGAGTTTTAGGTATATTGGGGTGCTTTGAGTGTGTTTTGGATAAATTTAGCGTGGTTGGGGTGGGTTATTTGGATGTTTTTATATGTTACGGGATGTTTTGAGTGAATATTCAATATTTGGTTGTGTTTAGGTGAGTGTAGTGGGTATTTTGGGGTGTTGTGATGTGTTTTGGTTGTGTTTTGGATGTTTTGAGTGTATTTTGAGTGTGTTTTGGTAAGTTTTGTTGCATGTAGGGATGTTGAGTGTTATATATATATATATATATATATATATATATATATATATATATATATATATATATATATATATATATATATATATATATATATATATATAATGGGAAGGCAATGAGAACAGGGACAAAAGAACATGGGATGCACCGCCTGTGTTCATACTGGGATCTGATGTCAGTTCTTGTGAAGGGCCAGAATGCATATTCCAGAAGTCTGGAAGGAGTCGTCCGCCAGCCTGTATGGACACTAGGCTGTAGCTTGTGATGAAGTTCAGGACTTCTCACACTGTTTTGGTGGATATGATGAGAAGAATCGGGAGTTCGGAACATCAGTGCGTTATGTCGGGGCATGTAGGTTCGGCTGGGGTTTTCTTTCTTTCTTTCTTTTTTTTTTTTTTCGATCAGTACTCATCATATTCTTACGAGGACTTGCTAGACAAAGCATTATTGCATTATGATATTACCCAAATAGTGTCTCAAGTAAAAAACATAACCGCATACTCGTACAAAAGATTTGCTGCTGTGACACAAAGGACAAAAATCATTAGTATACTGGTCGTTCTGAGCATTTAATCAAAATGCTTGTCATTCATATAATTAGTAGAACCATCGAGGAGCTTTATTTTTGTTAATTCTTATGTGATAAAGCAATAATTACAGGAGACTTTTAAAAGATTGGTACTCAAATTAGTGGACTGTCCTATTGGATGTGACCATATCTTCACTTTTTCCTTACACAGTTGATTTTCTTTTGTTTATTTGATTTACTTATTATCATATTTATTTATATATTTATTTATTTGCACCAGATGCTTGCTTAGTTATATTGGGGTTACTTCACCTGCTTGGAGAAAGGAAAGACTCCATTTTTACTAAGGTTAAATTTCAGTACCTTTGATTTTAGAGTGGTGTGTATATATTGAAATTTCTGAATATATTATCACCTTAAGATATACATCTACATATAAATTTTATTTTAATGTCAAAATGTTATTAATGTTTACACTATTATTTCTTCCTTAAGGTACCAGAAGAAGAACTAAGAACAGGGCAGTCTAGTGTGTATTTGATGGTGCACCTGTAGCTGAACCAACATGTATTTCTATGGCTGTAGTCTCATTGGTAGCAGGGCTTTGTGTTTAATACTGAACACCCAAAAAATTGTGAACATTTCCTCCGTTTCACAACATCCCATCTCTTAGGTATCAAGTATGACAAAGGTAACACTTCAAAAACAAGATCTCTACTTGTAAAACTCAATGAAGTAAAGACAGAATTGAGCTACAAAAATGCATAAATCTGCTTCCAAATATATTCAACTCCACACATAATGCCTCTCTCTCTCTCTCTCTCTCTCTCTCTCTCTCTCTCTCTCTCTCTCTCTCTCTCTCTCTCTCTCTCTCTCTCTCTCTCTCTCTCTCTCTCTCTCTGTCACACACACACACACACACACACACACACACACACACACACACACACACACACACACACACACACACACACACACACACACACACTAGTCAATTACTAGTTAAAGATTAATCAGTGAAATAAATACATAACATTATGTTAATAAGTTTTCTAAAAGGAAAAGGAAATACTTGTACTTCCCCTTCCCCCCACCCAGTATTCATGAAATCTTACTGAATTGTTATCTTATGTTATATATATATATATATATATATATATATATATATATATATATATATATATATATATATATATATATATATATATATATATATATATATATATATATATATATATATATATATATATATATACGAGTATATATATATATAATGAATGGAGAGTAGACACTCTCTCTCTCTCTCTCTCTCTCTCTCTCTCTCTCTCTCTCTCTCTCTCTCTCTCTCTCTCTCTCTCTCTCTCTCTCTCTCTCCAAATTGGGAAGTATTCTTCATGTACCATATGATGCATATATATATTTTTTTTTATGCATTTTTTACCTTTTTTTATTTTTTTATTTCTCTATGTTATTGCAAGTGATACATGAAGCTTCTTTATTACTGTTTTGAGCATTTCTGTAGATTTGTTTAGTTAGTATATCCCATAGAAATACTCATTTTCTTTTTTTGTGTGGCTTTAAAGGATTAATGGTGACATATGGATATGATCTGGGGTAAAAGCTTGTACAAATAAGGTTAAATGTCTATTTTTTGCACTGGTTGTTTCCCTAAGTTTCTTAAAAGTACTGTGATATAATGATTAGCAGTGGACTAATTAATCATTCTTTACAGGGTCTGTAACTCCTTACATTTAATTTATGTTAACTTTACTTACATATTTTTTCCTTTAGTTTATGAATGGGAGGAAGGTTTAATATTCATATCTTAAGAGATGCTTACTTTCTTTTCCACATTGCAAGTTTTAGTGATTAATACTCACAAATGTGTATTATTTACTTAATGGCTTGTCAAAACAGGTTGTTTTTGTATTGCTTTTTTTTTCTCATACTAGGATGAAGTGTTACTATTGGAGTTTATTTTTTACATCTGTTTTATATATCATTACAGTTTTGAGGGGAGCTTTCTGTTAAATGTTCAAGTGAAAAGCATATTATACTATAGATGATAAAAATTATAGTGTTTATTTTTTTATTTATTTTTTTTAATGCAATGAAATGGAGGGAACATTTAATTGTATATGAATATATTGAATTTATTACCTATTTCTTTCCCTAACCTTCAGAAAGCAATAGCTAGCTACTAGTATTAAAGGTACTAATGATTCATCATCTGCCTAAGAAAGACTAACTAATTAGTCATTTAATTGACTAACCTATGATCTACTTTACTAATGTGGTTAGTAGAAGCAGTGAACAGTACGAAGGCATTAGTCAGATATATTTGAGTAAGGCCATACTCAGGTTGAGTGCTCTGTTAGTCACAAATTGACTAACATTATGTTAGTCACTGTGACTAATGCTGCCACTTGTTCTAGACCCCATGGGTTTTACTAAGAAAAGTTAGTCAGCACGACTAACTTTGGTTTTGTGTGATATATATATATATATATATATATATATATATATATATATATATATATATATATATATATATATATATATATATATATATATATATATATATATATATATATATATATATATTGGTTTATGACGCACGTGAATTTTTAAAAGTTTCATTCTGCTATGCGGTTGGAAATCTTCATCAGCATCCCCTAGCTACTACCACTGTATTCCATTCTTCTCACCAGACATAAAGGACAGCCGCCTGGCGATGGCCAAGCGGATGGGGGCGGACCACACTCTACTGGTGACCTCCGAGGACACCCAGTGCCAGGTCCAGCAGGTGCAGCAAATAATGGGCTGTCAGCCGGACATCACCATGGAATGCAGCGGCACCAAGGCGGGGCTCTCCCTCGGCATCTACGTGAGTGGTGAACCCTGATGCTGATGTATTTCCACCAGAATAATCTGAATACTGCAAGTGTACAATGAATTCGTTTGATCATGAGATCTTTTTATTTATATTCTAAGGTATGTGAACACGTGTTTCAAGATAATTAACAGTAAACAATGTCATTACCAGATCAAGTGGTACCTTTATGTCCAGCACACAGTTCCAGCAAAGGTGCTTCAAAACTTTCACTTTCAGTTACTTATCAACTGGTTTCTGGTGTGCAGGTGACCAAGTCTGGCGGAAAATTGGTGCAGGTGGGAGTGGGAGCCCCTGAAGTCACCGTTCCCCTGGTGCACGCCGCGGTGCGAGAGGTTGACATTTTAGGCGTCTACCGCTACGTTAACTGGTACGTAACACCACGGAGAGGCGAGGGTCGCGGGGGTAAAGGAATGGGATGAAAGGTTGTGTGCGAGCTGTCATAATATGCATGTGAGGGTCGTGACAACAACAATACAAACTCCAGTAACCCTGTTTTCATTTGTCAGTGTTCATCCTTCTTCACACGTCGCCTTCAGTAATATGATAACCTTCGTTTATCCGTCCGTAATGAGTTTCTCCTTTGTCTCTTGACTGCTTGGCCTCTTGGCCTCAAGCTTCGCTGCACCACACTCACACTACCTCTGATTCACAGCTTTCCTATCGCCATCGACCTGCTGGCCAAGAAGCTGGTGGACGTGAAGCCTCTCATCACGCACCGCTTTAACTTTGAAGAGTTCCAGAAGGCCTTCGACATGTTCCGCTCGGCAGAGGACGGCGCCATCAAGTGCATGATCTCGTGCTAGCAGGGCCGCCGCAGGCACTGCAGGGAACGGGAACACGAAGACTTCACTGAATGTAGCCTTTCCAGCGTGTCCTGAAAGCCTCCTCAGACACGTGCACCGAGGCTGTGGCGATGGCAGTGGTGAATGTCAACACCCAGTATGGAAGTCAAACAGAAATATGATAAAAAGATTAAATGTTCTTTGAAAATTTACGAATAAACAGATCGCAACTTCATTCTGTGAGAATTTGTCTTCGCCACAACGCAACTATTCAGTATGACGCAAATGCATCCGTAATAACGAGGAGTCTTCAGGGACACAACATTTAAAACCGATTGCTTGAGCAGGAAATTCACTATTGCAAACATCAGGTGACGAACACATTAAATATACGTTATATTCGGCATATGTATATGAATGTACTCAGAAATTCATATGTTCATCGCTTCTACAGGCGAGGTCTGGATTTTCTAATAAAGGACTGATCGAATGACTGATTGGGAATTCTTGACGCAGCAACGGTTTAAGTCACTGGTTGCTTGGTATTTTTTCTTTGATACATTTTTAAATATTCAAAGCACAAATCATATTATCATTCTTCCTCCTCAGGTGCTCGAAAGACTTTACAAGTCATCATGATAACCCGATGGTGCGCCTCTTCAAGTGATCCAATAACCTTACCTTCATCAGTGACTCGTCAGTTTCTCCTCGGAAACAGACAACGGAGACAAGGACACTGCCTTCCCTCTGCATTGCTTAGTATAAAGTTGGGGACATACTCTATCGTTGCCCGTGTCCTCGAGGGTCATGTGTGTCTCATTGGTAGTTAATATCTCTTATCCCGGAACATAGGACTACTATGACCCGGCTTTCATAGGTGGGTTCGCAGCCAAGCCTACTTGGCACTGCCCCACGGAAGCATCATATTGCTTACTGTGTGCGGTTAAAACTCATTCACACTGCAATTTCGTCCGCTCATGCTTAATGTGACTCACCACATACATAATAAAAAAAAAGTGGCAGAATTGCAAACACTATGTTCTCTATAGCATCTCTTGTTGGGCGTGGGTATGAAGGCAGCACTCAAGGTCACCTCTCTGCCTCAGCTGATTATTTTGTGTTAGCGAGCATGTTATGGCACACATTATATCACCAATAAGAGTGGAATTAAGAAAAGCCTGACGAGATAAGTATCGCATACCTGTAGCGTTCACTCGCCTTGTTTTTGGTGCGTAATGTACGTATCTACACTTGCCAGAAGTAGTGATGTTATTTTATGAAATGTTTCAGAAAAAAAAAAAAAAAATAAGTGGATAAATAAACAAGTAAATAAATAAAGAAAATAAATATATGAAACACACACACACACACACACACACACACAAATCAGGATTAAGAATATATCTCAGTGTCACATATGTTTAGTGTGCATTAAATTCCTGAGAAAGTAATGATGACAAGATTGCAAAGAATCAGGCAATGCAAGGTCATTTAAGTCACGGGCAGATCAAGTGCTATTGTACTGTGTTGCTGAGGCGAGTGACACTTGCTGGGTTCGCTTCGAGCCTCGCCCTGCTTCTCTCAGTATCCCACGACTTCATTCACTTTTGAAAATATTAAATGCAACACGAGAAGAAAGATGATGTACTGAGTTGTACGTGGAAAACTGAAGAGATGTAAAAGAAAAAGCATATCGCAATTATGATTTATAAAATCGATTTAATATACAAAAGAAAAAGAAACTGATAGTATATTTCCCAGCCTGTTAAAATAAAGGAGGAAACAGACGCCTAATGAAAAACAACACACAGAAATGCAACCGAATAAGAAGAAAACGAGGAATACAAAATGAACGTGAAGACATCAGCAGCAGGAGTCAAGAGGCCATAATCGAACATTGCTCTCGGTGAAAGATAAAAGAGTAAACAAACGAAAAATTCGATGACCGTCAAGAGTTCATTAGAGCAGTAGTGAGATAGCTATGTAGTAGAAAAAAAAAAAAAAGATCAAGGAGTTTAGTCGCGTGTTGGGTTTGTAGAAGATTACTCATTATCACAGCACCAGCGAGCGGCGGGCGACTGGTGTAGAGGAAAGCGTTACTATCCCCTGAGACTCGACATGGAGAACACATACGTGGTGCTACACGGCCTGAAGGACCTCCGCCTGGTGAGTGTCCGTCCTTCTCTCCTTCACCTGACACCTCCACGCACCCTATTCGGGACCAGCATCTCAGTGGGCTTTTTTTTTTTTTTTTTTTTTTTTTTTTTTTTTTTTTTTTGCCCTTGGCTGGTGTCCCTCCAACATAAAAAAAAAAAAAAAACGCACTGATAGGGTTTTTTTTTTTATGTTGTTATGGGATATTACAAAGGAGATTTCGCTTGGTGAGTGTCCGTCCTTTATAACCTTGCGCACTGTGATAAGGGTCTTTAAGTAGTACAAGGGATATTACAAGACTCCGTTTGGTGACTGTCCGTCCTTCATCACACACTCATAAACCTCACACCTTCACGCTCTTTGATGGATTTCTTGAAGTGGTATGAGGGATATTACGATGGTGACTCTGCTTTGTGAGTTATTATTAACTATATTGAGATCAAAATATGGGAAGTCAACACCGCTTCATAGATAAGCTCTGTAGGTCTTAAGTCCCCGTATCGCCCCTCACTCCCTTGCCTACTCTGCTAGAGGTCTTTAAGTGGTATGACGGATATTACAAGGCTGACAAGTAAAATTTTTTAGGGTCAGTCATCAAGATAGGACAAAGAACATAGAATTTCAGTCTGATAAAGTTTGATTTTGAAAAAAGAAACTGGAGGAAATTGGTTTCCAGATAATGTGGTGGCTGGGTGGAATAGACAGTTTGTTAGTGGCAAGTCATTAAGGAATCAGAAGGTTAGACATATTTATGGATGGAGATGATAGGTAGATATAGGGTGCATATACTTTATACAGAGACTGCCACGTATAGTCCTGATGGCTTCTTGCAGCTTCCCTTATTTTCTTACGTTTTTCTATGCTCACCCATCACATCACCACAGACTCATCTTACATCACCTTTTTCTATAATTTCGTAAAAGAGTATAATATTTTTTTTTCTGTGATATTACGGAGGAAACAATCATAGCATAGATATCCAAACGTTATTTGTAACTAATGACTAAGTACGTGTTTATATATATATATATATATATATATATATATATATATATATATATATATATATATATATATATATATATATATATATATATATTTTATGGAAATCACAATAGAAAGAATAAATTTGAACCCTCTAAGGTATAAAAACTCACGATGTTACTTTGCTTTATCTTTCTACAGGAGACGAAGCCCATCCCGCCTCTCGCTGACGATGGTAAGAACACAAAGAAACACAGAACATTACATCTTGTTCTCTTTTTCCATTCATTGACTCATTATTATTTAAAAAAAAACTTATTTCCTTTCTACTATATACACTTGTCATGTTCTCTTTATCTTTTGTGCTTATCTTCTAATCTATTTATCTTATAGTGAGCCAGGATACTCAAGGGAGGGGTGGCAAGGACAGGGTGTTTACTGGTTCTATTATCTAATTACCATCTTTTACTCCCCATATTTTCCTTCTTCTTTTCCTCATCCTCTTCTAGCTGCTTTATCATCCTTCCTATAACTTATTCTCATAGACATCTCCCTTTCTTCTCTTCCTTCTTCATATCCTTCTCTTCGTCGTTTCCCCCCTCTTCTTAGCTCATTATTACTAAAGAAAATAATGTTTTAGTCACTTTGCTATCATTTCCTAGTACTACTACTACCGCCACAAGTAAACTACTGACTATAGCTAACCCACATACACAGATGTGCTCGTCCGCATCAAGAAGGTGGGTCTGTGCGGGACTGACTTGTCGATGGTGTACAAGGGTAGAACTGGCGACCTTCAGGTGCAGTACCCCACCGGTGTGGGTCACGAAGTCTCAGCGGTGGTCAGCCAATGCGGCAAGAACGTCACGCATGTAAAGACTGGTGAGTGATATAGCATTCCATGCACACACTCATTTATTCATATCTACTAATCCCACCCGTAGGAAAGCAACACTATCACACACTCTCTAACTAATTCCCGTCACTACTACCGCCTCTAGCAAAGCAACTCTTACGCCTTTGCCTTTCCTCCTCAGGTGACCGCGTGACCGTGGAGCCCGGCAGCTTCTGCCGCCAGTGTGACCTGTGCCTCGCCGGGAAGTACAACGTGTGTGCCAAGTCAAGCTTCCACTCAGACGTCGCCCTCTACCCAGGGTGCCTCGCTCGCTACTTCAAGTACAAGGCCCATCTCATACACAAGTAAGGGGCTTTCATCATGATTATGACAGGAAAAAAATAAATGATGACGTGACGTAATGAGCACTAATTACTCAGACGAAAACAGACCAGTGGAGTTCAGCCCATGTCTAGAGCCAGGCTCAGCGCTCAGCCCATTAAGAAGAGCAATAATGGGAGTGGTCGGGTCACCACAGGTTGCCGGACTCCGTCAGTGACGAGGAAGGAGCCATAGTGGAGCCGCTGGCCGTCGCCGTGCACGCCTGCCGCCGCGCCGAAGTCTCTGCTGGGTGTAGCATGCTGGTGACGGGTGCGGGGCCCATCGGCCTGCTGTGCCTCGTCACCGCTAAGGCTTTTGGCGCTACCAACATTCTGGTCACTGGTGAGGGCTGAGGGTTACTTGAGGCTTGTACTCTACCTTAACTAGAGAGTTACACTGAGCTTTGTTAAAGTTGCGTTCGGCAACGTGATAATAAGGAACTCTGCTTCGTAACCCGTGTAATAATTTACATGTGTGTGTGTGTGTGTGTGTGTGTTTCCTTCTCCTCACCAGACATCAAGGACAGCCGCCTGGCGATGGCAAAGCGGATGGGGGCGGACCACACCCTGCTGGTGACCTCCGGGGACGCCCAGAGCCAGGCCCAACAGGTGCAGCAAATCATGGGCTACCAGCCGGACATCACCATGGAGTGCAGCGGCACCAAGGAGGGGCTCTCTCTCGGCATCTACGTGAGTGGTGAACCGTGATACTAGTGCTGCAGCTGCTGCTCTCACCGCTCTGGGAGAGTTTTTGCGAGGCGGTTCACGTGGCAGTGAAAATGTGAACGATATGAAATCTCAGCACCATTTTTGGCTGTTTATACCTGACATGTACAGTATGGTAATTTCTCATCTCTCTGATTATGTTTGGTGCAAGCAGAGCCTTCATGAATACTGACCATATGATTCACATTTCAGGCAACAAAGTCCCGCGGGAAGTTGGTACAGGTGGGGCTCAGCGCCCCCGAGGTCACCGTTCCCCTGGTGCACGCCGGGGTGCGGGAGATTGACATCATAGGCGTCTACCGCTATCTTAACTGGTGAGGAAAAACACGGCAAGGAAAGGGATGTGGAGGGGGTTGTGGTGGAATAGAATGGCAAGTCTCAGTTATGGGTGTAGGCAAATTGTTAAATTTATAGGAAAGTACGTTAATCTTTCCTCAAGTGTCTCATCTGATATCACAATCACATTACCATCTCTACTTCCCAGCTACCCCATCGCCATCAACCTGCTGGCCAAGAAGCTGGTGGACGTGAAGCCTCTCATCACGCACCGTTTTAACTTTGAAGAGTTCCAGAAGGCTTTCGACATGTTCTACTCAGCAGAGGACGGAGCCATCAAGTGCATGATCTCGTGTTAGCGGGACTGCAACAACCACTAGCTACACAGCCCTACCCTTCAAAGTGCCATTCTCTATTGAAACATTGCTAGTCTGTTTATCAGTAAGGCCTTCGCTGGACATTCTCGTCTGTTGTATATCAAGTGAGAAATAAAATTTTAAAGCACAATAATTCATGCAATACCTCATGGATGGGAGACATGAAACTATAACGATATTGACAAAGCAATACAATGAGAACAAACAGTCGAAACAATTCTTGAGGTAGGCATCTAAAAGCTTTTATTTCTTCCAACTTACACGTAATGCAATGCTAGATCATTCCTAAAAGAAAAAAAAAAATGTTACTGCGCACACGGAGAGCTCAATCAGTCATCGCACCTGTCTGTTTTCCTGCCTCACTGCGCACCTTGTCACTGGTTGCGTCACTTCACCTCGGCTTTCGAAAAACTGATAAGGCGCTCCATCACCCATCTGTCTCTGGGCTGCGATTCTCTCATGCAATTCCCGCTCCACTCCCTCCCCCTCCTCTCTCTCTCTCTCTCTCCAAAGAAAGATGTATTTTTTTTTTTATTTCAAACCCCTCTCAAATCCTTTTAATTCATTAATATCTTGCGTTTTATTTTTCTTCTTTTGCTTACAAATTTACCCTCCTTGTCTGAATCCGGTATAATTTTTCTTGCTTTAAGTCAGGGGTTCTCAACCTTTTGCAAGCTGGGCTCCCCCAAAGCTGGTTCAATGCAGTTGGTACTCCTCCCTGCGCCACCCACTCAATCCATTCCCCAGCTATGCCACCACTGATAGATAGAATCAGATAGATAGATAGATAGAAACCCCTTGGCTAAGCCATTATTGTATTGGCACACACTATCATTAATGTTATTATTATTATTTTTTTTTTTTCCCCTTCCCGTCCTGTGCTCGCGCCTCCCCGGGAGCGTGTCCGCGCCCCCCCCCCCACAGGGGGTCGTGCTCCCCCGGTTGAGAAACGTTGTTTCTACTGAACAATGGATTCGTGACATTGAATTTCCTGCAACGCTGCTGCTCTTTACAAAACCACCGGAAAGACTTCAGTGCATGAATGGAATACACAAGTACTTATTTTCCTGAGTGAAAACGAAACAGGCCATACGAACCTTCAGCATAAAGCTTAGTGCACAGAATGCTGGCAACGATGTGGATAGTGCCTATAAACAACAAACAGAAAAAAAGACTCGTGTGAACCAGGCAGGCTGCATGGGGTGACGAGAGGCGCTCACCCGCTCACTACGTGGCGGCAGATACAGGGGGTGAGGATTCAACCTGTGCCAGTTGCTGTTCGCTGCCGCCTCCATGAAGACCGTCGTGGTGCTGACTCTGGTGTGCGTGGCTCTCGCCCACGCCGCCCTCCGCCCTAATGAACTCACGCGCCCAAACCCACGCCCAGGACTCCCACGCGCTCAGCCCAGGATTTTCCCTTTGGAGAAGGCGCCACTGAGAATGCGAGCAAAGCAGGCGGATTTGGTGATTGACGGGAAAGGTGAGTGGGGAACTGAACTGGGTGACGGTTTGAAGCACTGAGTCAACAACTAATTTGAGAACTTAATTTAATTATGTTTCAAGCACCATACCAACAAACGACTTAAAAATTTAATTACACGTTATGGATTTCAGGCACCAATCCAATAACTATGTGGCACTAAGCTATTATAAGTTATGTTCATGTACATACTTAGTGGCTTGAACAAAATGGAGGTCACCTTATATATGAAAAAGGAAGGGGAAGGAGCTATGTACGTATATATTACTATGTGATTTGAAATTGAACAAAAAAGGCCTTAAAACTGGATTCGAGAAAAGAAGTTATGCTTACATTACGTGAATACTTTGAGGTCAAAATAAAAACGTACATAGCACTGATTATGGAGTATGGAGAAGGTGGAAGAATTGCTAAGAAAGAGTTGAGGTAACGCAGCGGGAGGAAAGCGGAGGAAGACAGCACTGTTGGGAAGTTGCTACTTACAGTACAATATAGAACAGAGAATGTGTTGATTATCGTAAGAAAGGAGTAAGACTGACTTAGGACTGACAAAATAAAGATCATAAACTGTACACAAATGGAGGATATGCTGACTGCTTCTCTCCTAACAGAAACCACCATCGGCCTGGCCTCCGCTTACTACCTAAGCGGGTTTCTGGATGACAGCTGGAACGTAAGTATTTCACCTCAGGCAGAGATAACACATGCTGGGAAGAAAGGAAGGAAAAGTACTTACGTTAGAAAGTTACAGCTGGGCGTTAATGGAAAGAAATGAGTAAGATAACAATGCTTCCTCTTTGTGTGTGTGTGTCTGGAGAGAGAGAGAGAGAGAGAGAGAGAGAGAGAGAGAGAGAGAGAGAGAGAGAGAGAGAGAGAGAGAGAGAGAGAGAATTTTTCCTTCAAGCATAGAAAAGTGTCACTTGTTTAGTTGAGAGTTTTATGAATGTGAAGCCTGAACCCGAGTACAACACACGGGACAAGGCAGAGCTTACGAGGGACTGACGCTGCCTGTGGGATTAATGACGAGTATGAAGTCAGTGATATATGGATTTGGTTGTAAGTGAGCGATAATAATAACGATAACAAAGATTAAGGAATGTTACGTTGCTTTGAGGACATCTAGCACGTGACGAAACGGCTTTGCGCAATATTTTAGCTACAGAAGTTCAAGGGTTGTTGAATGATGGTGCTGAACTGAGAGTACGTGATAGAGGGGGTTTGGGATTAAAGAATCCGTAAAAGACAGGAGACAAGAGGAGGACGAAGACGAAAACAAAGACGAGGACGAGAATGGCAAAGAAATCGACGCACAGGACAAGAATGAAAACAAACAAGTATAAGGATGAGAAAAGAGGTGACGATAACAAAAAAAATATTGATGGGTTGACTGAATTGCAGAGAAGGCGAGATCATATGGCACCGGTCAGTTACGAGAACAACGTTACATTTTCTAGTGAGAAATTGTCGTAAACCAGAAACCGCATCCTTGAAGACTACGGCATCCATCTCTAATTTTCTATCAGTTTTTGAAGTAAATAAGGTTTTCAAGGGTCTTTTTATGATTCTGTTGATAATTTAACAAGAATTCAACTAAAAATATACAATTAGAGCCCGACAAATCTTCCTTGTGGCTTTCGAAGATAGCTCTTGTGAAAATCTGAAGTGTTTCAAAACAAACAAGAAGGGACTCGTAATGATTTGATCGGGAGATGAGCGACAAAAGTAGATTACAAGACGTTATAATTCCACAGATCCTGGGCAAGATCGTGGGCGCGCTGGTGGGAACGGGACAGGAGGGCGAGGTAGACTACTTCGAGGTGATCAGGACGCAGGTGCAACAGGTGGTGGGGGACTACATCGACGCGCACAACATGGAGCAACTCGAGATCTACAAGGAAAGTCTGGGCGTCCTGCTTCAGCGGTAAGGGAGAGGGAGGAGGAGGAGGAGGAGGAGGAGGAGGAACACAATAGGAGGTGGTGTATAAGGAGGTGGAGACACACCTTAACATACAAGCAACAAGTAATAAGGAGGTGGAGACACACCTTAACATACAAGCAACAAGTAATAAGTAATACGCACTAGCTTGCTAATTTGTTAGGTTGTAAACTTCTGGAACACTATTCTGTCAGTAAGTTCTTAGGAATCCAAAGAGAACAGAACAGCAGCATGACAGGAGGAAGAGAAGAAAAATGAAAACAAAGGTGATGATTATGATGAACTCACTACGTGCACAGGCGCCACACAAAGTAATATAACTATTAATAAAAGCACAGTAGGAGTTGAGGACAAGCCTCAATCATCACCTTTTCACCCTTTCTTGACAGCTACATGGACGCCCCAGTGGAGAGCTCCAACTATGCCGACAAGAACACGGTGGCCAACTCCCTCTCCACCTCCATCATCGCCAACCGCTTCCTGGTAGAGGCGGGCGAGCGGCCACAGTCCATGATCATCCACTTCGCAGACATCGCTTCCATCCACATCCTGGTGCTCAAGGTCAGGCGCCTGTCCGTCTTTGACTTTCTCACTCTCGATTTACTCAGAGCAAAAGTTATCTAGCAGCCACTCAGGGCAGGCATACCTCAGCTAACACCACACCATGCTGTACAATATGGTAGAATTTAATACTCCCTACACAATTTATGAAATATGGAAACTATTTCCCATAGACTCAAAAAATGTACCAAAAAAATTCTTCAGATGTAATGAAACTACTGAAAAATTTAAGAGGCTTAAAAATATTATATCTGCATATGAATCTAAACAAACCTGAAAATCTAACAATTCTTTCCCATAAAATAACTGAAACTTTTCCAAGATATCTTGCACAAGGACACAAACAGATGAACACACAAACATGGTGAATACATACACTCCCAATGATAATCCCAAGCACTTTGCCTCCAGGATGTAGCCCAGACCTACAGTAAGCAAGGGGCGCCATCCAGGTGGTGGGTGGACCTTGATGACCAGCTCAACCATTACATCAGCCACGGCAAGACTCTACAGAACTCAGTGGTGGATTGGCGCAATGATATGGTGAGTCTGGGGACCTTGAAGAAACCCTCTATTGATTCCCTAGACTGTGTGACTTGAAAGCTTCTCAAGAAATTACAAATAAATTATTAGACTCATTCTTTCCTATCTGTGCTACACAACTAAGGAATAAAATCAAACTTGTGCAATGTTACTCTTCCTGCAGGTGACGTGCAGCTTTGAGGAGGGCAGGAAGTATGATTCTTGGATTGTAAGTATAAAAAGAGATGCTCCAAGAGGTGGTGACACACTCTCCAGTTAATTTCATACCGATAAACTTAATAGAAATTAATATAGAGACCAATCAACTCCTTCATATTGAACTTTGCAAAGACCACAGAGAACTTAGAATAGTGAAGAAAATTGCCAGACATCACTAATCTGGGCAACTGTACTTGTGGCTGCTGCAGATTACTGACCCAGTGGCACGACTGAAGGACACCTGCAGGCAGCTCCACGGCACCTCAGGCTGTGACGACCACTGCCAGGCCTACCAGGTGTGTGTTATGCCACCTCAACATGTTTTGTTTATGGCACACTGGCAAACTCAAATCAGATACAAATGAATGATTTGCTACAACTTCCTAATTTTGATCAGCATTAACTGTTCTGTTACTGCATTTCAAATCCTTTCAGCTTTGATCATACACATTTCTATCTTCCCATTATTCCTCTAATACCAGAATCAAACATGAGTTGTGGTTAAGATTATTTGTGGTTTGGTAACAAGTCTACTTCTCCTTACTTGAGGCAAAGTAAAACTGGGTAACAAAGGCTGTGCTGGTAACACAAGAAATTCTCCCCTGCGACAGCTGACCATGAACCGGGAAGTGAGCCAGTTTGTGTGGAACTACATGGGGAAGGCGCTGAGGGAGTGGGAGACACTCAAACTGGTTTCCACTGCCATGGTCAAGGAGATCTATGGGTAGGTGTTGCTTTGAGGCTCAACATGTTCCTGTGTTACTATGGGGGACAGTTATAACGTTCCTGCATGTGATGTGCTTGTGTTGACAGGCTGCTCCTTGCACACTGCTATTTCTTTTGATTGGGGAATTGCATAGTAGGGTTAAGTTGGCACGATTGTAAATTATGCTATTCATACAAAAATACAGGTAATGAAAAAGGTAATAATAAACTGATGATGATGATGATAATAATACATGCATACATCCCAATATCCAAAAACACTAGCCAACATCATTCCTTCTCTCCTCCAGCAATAACTAATAAACCAAGTCCTCTACCAGAGCCTTCCTCAGGCCTCCCTCGAAAATAAACTTACCAACAAAAGAGACTTCTTTCCTTCCTCCTGTTCACCTGCACTGGTACCAGCTGCTTCCTTCCAGCTTCATGTATATGATGATAATGTATGAGGTGCTTACATAAATCATATCAATATCTCTCAAACTGCTGAATACATTATCAAAACTATTATTTCAACAACTGCTAAGTGATCTTGTAATGTGGAGGAAGCAAGTCACATGACCAGTCTGAGCTAATTATGTGATTGTGTATAAACTCCTTGTTGGCAGAGTATAGCAACATGGCCTCTAACAAAAATATAATCTATCTATATGCCAGGCCAGTAATCCCAAACAGGGTGGCCCAGATTAAGTATCACACACTCATACACACATTATTAGCCTTGTTGGCCACTGATAGAGAGGGACTGGCTCATGGACCATCCTACTACACCCAAGGAGCTTAGGCATACCACATATTTCCATGGCACAGACATAACAGACAAAAAATACAATAGAAAAACAATACTCATACAAAATGAGTGACAACTATGAAGAGATTCCCACAATTCTAAATCAGAATCAGTTTATGTATCAAGTGCAATCTGCTGGTAAGAACATATCATTTAAAACATTTCATTCACTTTTACTCAGAAAACAGGTCACTGCAGCAAGGCAGAATCTACATACATTCCAGGACCACATGTTGAATGTGACCTTCCGTAAAATGCATGAGCTGCATAAAAGTAGAGACATTGAATAAAAATAATGGATTATTTTAAAAACATATAAGAGAAAACATACCTCTCTCTTTCTCCTTCACACACATACACACTGCAGGTTCCACAACCAATAATGGAACTACACTTTAATCTTTCATCAAAATTTCACCACCTTAGGCTTCGTCCACTTGTTGGGTGAGGGTGAGGTGTCCTGGTCAGCTGCCTCATCATCTTCATCCAAGGCCTCAAGTTCCTCTCCTTTCATCCTCTTCATTGTGATGGTGTTTTCTGCGTTCTCTTTCTGATAAAGGCAACACCATACAAACAGGCATTATTTTATTGCTTTATAAGATTATAAAATTTGATGAATTTGAGAGACTAACATGGTAAAAATGTATCTATTTTTTTGTTCAGAATATGCATAGTGATTTTTTGAGGGTGGCTCTTAAAGAATTGAGCAAAAATGCATACTCTTTTCTTGCCAATACTGTTAAGATAATTCTTACTGCATGAAGTAAAAACCAGTACAAACAAATACAAAACTTCCAAGCACCACAACCACAGTAACAACACAAGAAACTGAGGTGAATGTAACTTCTTACTTGTAAATCAGGGCAGTCCTTGGCTAAATGTTCCACAGAGCCACAACCCCGGCAAGCTCCACCCCTTGGGTACAGCCCTCGGGGATTGTCAGGGCACTGGCGGGAAATGTGACCCGACTCCTTACAAATGTAGCAAGTGGCAAAGGAGAAGCTCTTCTCCGAACCCTTCTTCAGGTTGCATGAGGAGGAAGAGTGCTCAGTTGAGCCACACTGGAAATTGATATGAAAGGAAAACAATGAAAAAATGTTGATAGTCACAGCTTGAGATCAAACTGAATCCAATTAAAAAGGGGAAATACTACAAGATAGGGTTAAGTCCTGAAAGAATTCACAGGAACAAAGGCTTTCCTCAATATTAGATTGCTGTACTGCATATCTTGAAATAATGACCAATTCAAGAAAGCGATATGACCACTGTGCGAGAGAACAAAACAGTGATGATGACAGTAACAATCAGAGTGTGCATCTCCTCACTGTGTAGCAGATGGAGACCTGGCTTTCACCATCAGCCTGAGCTAAGTTGGGGCAGGCTGACACCATGTGGCCCGGCTGACGGCAGTTGAGGCACAACAGCTTCCTCTCATTCTTGAGCACCCGTTCCTCCCTGCGGCGCTCCTTCTGCATCAGCTTATCCACCTCCTGCCGGCTCAGTCCCTCTTTAAACAGCTTACCTGATGGGTGAAAACAGATAGGTATGTTTAATGCAGGGATTGCCATGTGTAGGCCTGATGGTTTCTTGCACCTTTCCTTATTTTATTTTCTTATATTAAGCTCACAAATGTTATACCAAAGTTGGTTAGTTCTCTTATAAGTATCTGTGAATCTACAAGTGTTAGGCCATAACTGGTTTGCTCATATAAGTAAAGATGTCTCAAAATATTGCAAGATTCAGTGAATTTGATGTCTAAACATGAAATGAGAATTAATATACTGACTAATAAATTGCTTTGTATTAAGAGATTCTCAAACACAAAGAAATGGGGATGAGATAGATGGAAGTGATAAGAAAGAGAAAAGAGGGATGGATATTTCCTAACTAGACTGTAAAAGAGAATGATAAAATACAACAAAGGACCACTAAAACTATAATAACACTTACTTCTAAGCTTATGTAATCTATCAGCAGCCTCCTTTTTCACAAAGAAACCATCAAACTTAACCACTTTCTCACGGTCATCTTTTTTGGTATCTTTATTGCCCTTTTTGTTATTATTCATTCTTTTGCCCATTTCAGAGAGCTTCTGGAGTAGCTTTTTGTGGCAGAATCTCTTCCTCTTCTTCACGGCACGCTGCAGGACAGTGTTTTCCTTCTCTGTGAGTTCTCCTCTACTCCCATCTGTTCTGGCAGCATAGATATCCTCCAGCTCTGCCTCCATGGCAGCCTCCAGCTCCTCCACTTCCTTACGCAACACCCAGTACCCCTCAAAATTTGTCATTAGCTCATTCTCCTCAAAGTCTCCCAGAGGACTAGAGGCATGATCCATTTTGTTTTGTTTTGTATTATAGTCATAAGTCTCAATTTTCTTATCTGCTTCAGTTTTATGCTGTATGTTAATTGGTGATTGTGGGATCTCTGTTTCTAGCTTATTCTTTTTCTTTTTGCAATCAGGTTGTGGTGTCATGGGCTCCTCTTTGTCATCTTCATTCTCACTTTCTAGGTTAATTTGGATTACTACATCTGTTTCTAACTTATCTTTTTTCTTCTTTTTCTTTTTGTGATCAGGTTGTGGTGTCACAGGCTCCTCTTTGTCATCTTCATTCTCACTTTCTTGGTTAATTTGGGTTGTTACATCTGTTTCTAACTTATCCTTTTTCTTCTTTTCCTTTTTGCAATCAGGTTCTGGTGTCACAGGCTCCTCTTTGTCATCTTCATTCTCACTTTCTAGGTTAATTTGGATTACTACATCTGTTTCTAACTTATCCTTTTTCTTCTTTTTCTTTTTGTGATCTGGTTGTGGTGTCACGGGCTCCTCTTCGTCATCTTCATCCTCACTTTCTTGGTCAATTTGGGTTGCTACATCTGTTTCTAATTTATCCTTTTTCCTCTTCTTCTTTTTGCAATCAGGTTGTGGTATCAGTGCTTCCAGATGTTTTGTTTTTTCAGATGTTTGTGAAATCATCATTAATTTTGTGTCATCCTCTTCAGCACCATCATTATCATCACTCACTTGCTCCACTTCTAGATTTATCACTTCTATGCTTTGTTCATCCAGCTGCTTGCATTTATTTTCCTTTATTTGCATACTGTTTTCTTTGTCAGGGGAGGACAATGAACCATTACCTATCACGACTGGCTTCTGGTTTTTCTTCTTGTTCTTCTTTTCTTTTGCATTACTTTTGGAACCAGAATCAGTCTTGTTCTTTTCACCTCCTGCTTCACTCACTAGATTCTTCTGCTGGTAAATCAACTCAATCCTCAACTCCCGGTGAGCTTTGCGCTTGGCTTTCATCATCTTCTTCATTATCTGTGGAACCATATATACAATAATTAGTAATTCATCTGGGAATGTATACTGTAACCTTATTATCTGCAATTTTTGTCCAGTGAAGATAGTTATGAAGATCTATTTATCTATATACCACAGCTTTCTCTCCCCCCAAAAATGGGGTAGCCAAGACAAGGCACACAACTTTCACATTCATACTCACTTAAACCACTCTCTTAGCTCCTTGGCCCCTGATGGGGAAGAGAAGGTACTCCTGCCCTAACTTTACAGGATAAGCTCTCCCTTACTTATTTACAGGCATCAAATTAACACTTTAACAAACAGAAAGGTGTAAAGGCAACAACAGTGAAACTGAAAGATGAGAGACTGACATATGTAAAAGTATACAGACAATACTGATGACATCTTACCCCTTTTTTGTCAAGGCCTTCTTCTTCTAGAGCGGCCTTGAGGCGGTCCAGCTCCCCAACCATGGCCTTCTTGACCCACATGTTATCATATCGAGTCATGGTATCACTCTCCTCATAAGGAAGGTCAAACCAAGTCTTCTCAGTGCCGTCCCGAAAAACCTTGACCCTTTTCCCTTCTGAATTGATGGTATACCCAGGTTCTGAAGTCTTTGGGCCTTTCTTCTTTTCTTTCTTACTCTTTTTAAATGCATTTTGTATTGATGGCACTGGATGTCCTTCTTTCTCATCAGTTTTTGGGTCCTTTATGGTTTGGAAGGCATTCTGTGGTCCAGTCTCTTGTTTCCCAGTGTCAATTGTTTTCTTTTTCTTTGCAGTTTGCCCTATAATCCCTTCCTTTTTCTCACTTTCTTCTTCGTCGTGATTCTCTTTTCTTTTCTTCTTGCTGGTTTCTAATTGCGACACAATCTCTGCCCATGGTGTTGCATCCTCATACTGTTTCTTGTTGGAACCCTTGGAACCTTCTGCCCGTGCAAAGCGAACCATCTCTCAGTCACACTATATCTGTGAGGAGGGGAGAAAGAACATGAGACATAAGATTTTTTAAGTTTCATGGAGCAGATATTTTCACATCTTCAAATAGAAACTCATATTTCTTTGAAGCCCTGGCATCTCTTCATGTCCATTTAATTACTCTTGTTTTTAGATTTCTAGGAAGACAAGGTTGCTTTCTTTCAGTTTATGAGCTGTGCTTTTTGGGTTGATATTCAGCTGCCTTCTCATAACATGAAATCTTGAAATTGCATTATCGTGGATCTCCACTCCTTGGCGAGTGTGTAGGTGACTGTCTGTCCACAGCCTCACACCAAGGATTTAGCTATTGTTCATTGGTGCTTTTCTCAACGTCTTACACAAAATCCAGCCCTAACATAAAAACTCAGATAAGTCTTCGTTTAGAACAAGCACTTCTTGTTCTCCATATCTTTTGTCCTCAGACACTACACACAAAGCCTTCAACCAGGATCGGGACTTTGAAAGAGGGAATAGTGCAATTAATGTGTTTGTCTCTATCTGATGCCTGAAAGACTGATTTATGTTTATGATAAATCCTTTTAACTTTGCTGTTGAACCCTGACATGATGATATAGTACTATACTTACTGTAGTGTATGTCTGTAAAAATATTTGACAGCATCCTCCTATGATTAACTCACAAATACATGTTGAAATTTCACACACTGAGCCCTGGAACACTTCCTTTGCACCTCAGAAAGTAATTCATATGTAGGTAAAATATAATCAAAAAGTTTTTTTTTGTCTGTACATAACTTCAGCTTGTTTGTTTTATCAGAACCACTGAACAATAAACATTTTATTATGAGCATTTTATTATGAGGCACATTTCATATGCAAGATATATAAAGGACACTATGAGTGTATTATTACGTGCAGCCGTCATCATGGAAACTTTGGAAGATTGTGGTCTATTTTTGATGTTATTCCTCTGAAAATGGTTGCTTTCATCTTCACAACCTTGAAGTTTGACACTATTTCCTATCTTGGTGAGTGTTAATGTATCTTATTTCTTAAAAAATATGATGATTTTGGATGCAGGCTCCTCATGAATGGGCTGGTTAGGTTAGGCAATGATAAGTTAGGCTAGTGTTCTTATGGGAGGAGCCCAGGGGGTGAATCTCCTCCACTTTGATTAGGTTAGTTTAGTAATGTTTAAGTTAGGTTAATGTCCTTAAGGGGATCAAGAGGGGACAAAGACCCCTTGGTTAGGTTAGTTTAGGTAATGTTTGGTTAGGTTATTGTTCTTGAGGGGATTCCAGAGGGGGCAATGCCCCACAGTTAATTTAGGTTAAGTTTGGTAATGTTAGATAATTTTTCTTTTTTACCCCATAGGGCTAAGCTTCCTTTGGGTAATAAAAGATTGGATCATCTACTCCCTTCTCCTATGTGAAGGCAGGCGATTTTTTTTTTACACTTAAGTGGCCAGTATACTTCACTGGGGTAAGAAAATGTCAGATCCTCTACTCCACACTTCCCCAGGTGAAGGCAGCCAGCAGCAGTGAAGCCCACCTCCAGTTAGGTTAGGTAGTGTTGGGTTAGTGTCCTTAAGGCGGTTTCCAGTGGGATCAGTCTTTCCCAGTTAGGTAAAGTTAGGCTAGGTCCTCAAAAAACGGCGTTTCACCCACTGATTTTTTTCATGAATGTCCAAATTTGGCCTAATTCGGTTTCCTCTAACCTAAAACCACACTTTCCATGTCCCTTCCCCCAATTCCCCACAGGTCTCCCCAAACTTGCTGAGGGAATGGGGAAGGAATTATAGTGAATATTTACCGAAAAGCCTCATGCAAGATGGGCCACTATGAGGTTGACCACGATCATGGATGTCACACTTTGACTATAAATACTTTAGTACCTATGTAGTATATTTCAAAATTAGCATCTCCATGATTTGTTCATAATTCTGCCCTTAATTCCAGAAAGCTACATTTCATTCACTACCCTCGGCAAAGCAGGGCCACCACAATGAAAAAAAAAAAAAAAAGGCAATTTGATGGGCCAGCAGGCGTTATGTTAGTAAATCCTTAATGAAAACAGAAATTGTAGCATCACACTTACGTACAAACCACTAATTCCAATCACTAGTATTTTTTCCTGCCGGTCTCTCAGTACCTTAGGACGAGCCACCTCAGCCGTCAGTCACCATGCAATCTCACAGCGTCACACGTGTTCCCTCCGATGTTTAGGATCTGACTACTTCGGCTTGACTCAATTCGGTCTCCTGATATTGTCTAATGCGGTATAATAAGAGACATAACGATATAATTCCTTTAATAAATAATTTTAGGATCGTATGGGTCTAGATGAGCTGAAAATTGGTGGCAAATCATTATACTTAGCCGAGAAATATATACCTTTGGCACTCGTGACTCCCGCACTCAGGGCACTCGTGACTCCCGCACTCAGGGTATTCGTCTCAGGCGTGGGTGCGCTGTTTCCAAGGGTGACTGACAAGTAAGGCAACACGTAATGGCAGTTCAGAAGGTAGTATGGAGAAAGGGGAGTAGATAGCCTCGTTCTGTTTATTGCAATGTATATAATAACATAAAACTGGTAAAACAAATTTCCGTCTTGGCAATTTGCCGCTCAGTGGGACTAAATTTTCGTTATTGGTTCCAAAGATGGATTGTGGAAGCTGAGAGACCTTAATGTGATGAAACTTTTCTTTATATTTTGGTGAATCACACTAAACTGGCTTAGTCTTTGAAGGACTTGAACACGTAACCGAGTTTTTGCACTGGAAGATTAATATCGCAAAATTGGCTTTGCTTACATATAATTCAACTGTAATGGTACATTTCGCGCCATCTGACATTCATCGCAACAATAGCAGTAGTTTGTTTAATGTTTACAAAGTTTCATCACAGGACCAATGGAAGCTGAATAATTTACCTCAGGTCACTGGGGACATCATAGCACCAAAGATGGTAAGAGAATTGGTTATTCATTACTGCAATATCGTACTGAAACTGTAGGAAAGCAGAGGGAAATGAAATGTGAATAGCAAAATGTTTTTCTGACTCTGTCAGTGAGTAGCATACACAAAGACCATAATATTATAAGAGACGGCCTTTGGTTAGACCTGCGCCACTTCTAGCCACTGTTTCCGTATTGAAAGGCGTGACAAGATTTGTGTGCTCAGGGGATAGTGGCGAATGACTGCAGTTTGGCAAACGAATGCTAAACAACCACCGCCACCGTCGCCTCCTCCTCTTTCCAGCAGCCCCACCCCTCCGTATCACACGTTACAACACCCTCATTCCCATCTGCTCCCGCACAGACAGGCGTAAGAACAATCTCATTCCGACCATTGTCAAGCTCAGTTTAATAATAACAAACATGTAATACAAATGTGAAAGAAAGAAAGAAATTCCATCTAGCTCCACTACCTGTTACATTGCATTCAGTTATGTAAGAATATAACTTTTACAATCTTCACTGTATTAACTTGACGTGCTCTTATTTTATTATACTGTAGTATATTTTAATTTATTCTAGTTTATTTTACTTCCATTGTTTGAATTTTATTACTCTTATGTTCTTTTAATTCCTTGTTTTCAATGGGATTTATCAGCCGAACGGCTGTTTAGCTTAAATGAACCGTTAACTATTATTATTATTATTATTATTATTATTATTATTATTATTATTATTATCATTACACACACACACACACACACACACACACACACACACACACAGTAGTAGTAGTAGTAGCAGTAGGAGTAGTAGTAGTAGTAGTAGTAGTAGAAGTAGTAGTAGTACTAGTAACTATGCAGTCTTAGCCATGAAACGTGTTATAGGGAGGATGGGTGAGTGAATGGGAAGGTGGATGAGTGAGTGGGTAGTTGGATGGGTGGGTGTGAATTGGTGTGAGGATGGATAGATGGGTGAGTCGGTAGATCGTTAAGTGGCTGGATGAGTGGAGGGTGTGGGTGGTAAGGTGTGGATGAGATCTGGATGTTGGGTTTGGTGTAGTTGAGTAGATGGGTGTATGGATGGGTAAGTGTTTGGGTGGATGAGTATGATTGATGATGGAGAATTAGTGGACGATGGATGGATGGGTGGATAGATTAGTGAGTGGTTGTTGTTTTGAATGGGTAGGTTAATGTGCAGTGGATGGTATATATATATATATATATATATATATATATATATATATATATATATATATATATATATATATATATATATATATATATATATATATATATATATATATATATATATATATATATATATATATATATATATATATATATATATATATATAAGTATTAGGCCTTGCTGGCGCCCGAGTGTAAGAAAAGCAGGAAAAGTGAGTGGCGAGTGTGTGGGGCGACACTGTACCCTCCCCACGGTTTTGGAGGACAAAGTGAAAGATGGAGGTGGAAGGAAGGGCCAGTGAGCTGCGTATGCTTGACCTCTGAGTGGACGTAGGGGAAAAAAAAAAAAGACACGTTTCGGAAATAACTTGTATCATAAGTAGAGAACGTGCATCCCGTTAAGCAGCCGCGCATTGCAAGGCCACGAGAGTACGTGGTATGATCGCAAGTGACACGTCCGGAAATCAGCGTTTAATTGCGTGTGTCTTAATAGAAAAAAATAGCTGATTTCCAAATTATACATCAAAGTATGACCTCGTGTAGTTCAGGAGAGTCCTTCGTATAGTAAAACACATCAAGGCGTCTCAGTGTAGATATAAAGATAATAAAGTAATAGATATAAAGATGTAAAGTGGATAAATAAATAAGAAAAAAGTGTTAAATCATTAGTGTGAGGCCATTTGTGTGTTGTAAAACACACAAAGGCGCTAAACTCTGTCCACCAATTAGAGGCAGTTAGGCTCATTACCGCTCATGTGCAGTCTTGAGTTCAATATATTACTTTATGACCGCTGTTTACTTACTGTATAAAACATCTGTGACCAGGGTTGTGTCTTTGAGCCAAACTGTGACCAGATAACACGTCAGGAGCGGTCAGACTTGCCCTTCACCTGAAGCACCACCATCTGCGCCTTTGTCTTTGCTTATTACTTGTGAGTGTTGCTTGTGAGTCACCATTGCCCCTGTTCCTTTTTTGTCAATATTAATACTCGCTGTTACGTATGTGCGTCTTATTGATAGGTATATAGTGTGTATGAAAACTCTGTATTAGTTCCTCATGCATCTGCGAAATTCCCTTGATCCTTGATGCTATACTCGTAGGTTAGTTTATTTATTTATTTATTCCGTTATGTAAGAGGGACACTGGCCAAAAAGCAAGGTTGAAAAGAATAATCGAAAATTGGAGGATTAACTGGTAGCATCCTACTCTGTATCTTCTATATATGTGTTACTTTATCTATCATAAGCCAGTATAAGCCTAAAATCATCACCTGATATTTTACGTCAATCCAACAAACGTATTTAAAAATTCGCGACCACGTTGATGTTTTTGGTGTAACATTGTTGAAGGAGAAGCGTGGTGGCAGTGGTGGTGGTGGTAGTGGTGGGACGTGAGGACGTGAGGATCTGTCACTGACCTTGCGATGGCTGGCTTACCCTTGAGCAGTGGTGGGTGAAGAAGATCGAGGGGAATGAGGCAACCACGACATCAGGGAACAGGTGTGTGAGGGGACAGGGATGAGGTAGGATGAAATGAGACGCTTCGATGCCTCTACTGTCCTTCCCTACACACACACACACACACACACATCTGTACGTGATATTCCTGTTAGTTTATTTCTTTGGTGGTTGTTTTTCTTCTGTTTTAATATTTTTTCTATTGTTTATTTATGTTTTGTCCCTTGTTTCTTTGTTCGATGGTAATTTAGTTATTTATTTTTTGTAGAACGTCAGTAAAACATAAAGGAAAATCTGCCCTCCGTCCTGTAATATTTGGGAAAATGTTAGGCTTTGTAGGATATCTCGTCTTGCCTCTCGCGCTCCCTCCTTCCTAGGCATTGAAAAAGTGCTGGAAATTTGAAGATTTATAAATGCACTGGTGTGTGTATGTGTGTGTGAGTGTTATTGCTAGTTATCTCTCTCTCTCTCTCTCTCTCTCTCTCTCTCTCTCTCTCTCTCTCTCTCTCTCTGTGTCAGTAGTTGCACAGGTCTTCAAGGGTATTTTTACGGTTTTAGTGACAGATTAACAACATTTCTACATTAATAACAGGAGAAACACCATTGAAAACCCTGATAATCATCTTTATAGCTTTGAAAAACAGTCGTGAGGAGAGAGAGAGAGAGAGAGAGAGAGAGAGGGAGTAGGAGCATTTCAGTTGAGCCTATTCTGCCCTGGTTCGTGTTTGCTGCGGTGACACGGTGCCGCACTGAGTGAAGATTGCGTTCATAATCACTTATCGGGGGTGGAGTGGGGAAAGGATAGTCAGGAAGTGAGGATATTTATATTATTTGACATATTATTTGATAGCATGTCAACTTTTGTGTGTGTGTGTGTGTGTGGGTGGGTGTTGGATCAGTGACAGGTGGCGCTGGGGAGTTACCACGGCGAGCGGCTGGCTGGCTGCAGTGTTTTGGTCAGCACTGGTCGATCTTGCCCTACACGCTCTATTAACCAGTGTTTCCGTCTTCCCGACACCTTCTTCCTGCACCAAGCACCGTCAAGCATCACCAGAAAGGCACGAGAACGTAAGGTGAGTCCAGCGGGGCCAGTCTCTCCTCAGTCAGCCTTACTACCTTCACAACACCCTAATCCTCCCTGTAGTGTCTTGTATTCGTTTATTTAGGATTCATTATTCGTTATTTAGTTTTTTTAGGGGTTAATTATTTATATTTAGGTTTTGTTTACGTCTGAGTCTGGAAAGAGTTGGAAATTTATTCAAATATTTAATGTTCGCTAATATGTAAACAAGCCGTCAGCTGTGTTATTAGCCATTATTTGCCTCGTCTCTCACTTATTGTAAGCCTAACATATCACAAGATGGATCCACATGTCTAGCCTTCATATCCGCTGGCCAGATATATCCGTCATTGCCTGGTTTTGGCGTTATATAGGAATAAATAAGGCAACATGGCCGCCGGCTCCCCCACTGAGGTCGCTGCCGAGGGCCGCCGAGGGCCGCCATGATGAACTGGCACCTGTTCCGGCTTGTTGGTTCCAATATTTTTTTTAATTTTTCTGAATTAATTTATTTGGCTTGTATAGTAAGATTTTATGGTTTCTAAAAATATTTCGTTGCTTTTGAAGTGTTTTTCTTGCTTCAGTTAAGTAAATGTGCTGAATTTGGTGTTGTTTTTTATGTAAATAAGGGGCAGTTTGTACGGTGAAATTTACCCAGCCTGGTTTTTGGCTTTTTTATTTGAGGCTTTAATGAAGATTTTATTGCTTCAAAAAATCGTTTATGATTTTTAAAGTATGTTGCGTTCCTGTTGAGTTAAGTATGTGGAATTTGAATAGGCTTATTGTCCCATTGAAAGTGGCGATTTTGTCATTTTTTAGCTTCTTTATTTTTTTATTGTAGCTTATAACTAAGTGTGCATTATTTTAAAAAATAGTTCAGATTTTTTGAAATGTTTTTTTACCAGTGTAAAGTGGAATAGGTGGACTTTTCAGTGTTTTTAATGGTGTCAAAATTTCCAACACTTTTTCCATATTTCACATAATATTTCTTTATAACTACTGAGACTGGAGGTGTTTTGATATTGTGAATATTAATTCAAGTAATTGTCAAGTCATAATATATAATGCATTCGAGCCTAGCTTCATTTTTTCTATGGGTCAATTTCAAAATGAAATACATTACGTACGTATGGCAGCGGGGCGCCGGCACCTCGCCTGTGACGTCATCAAGGATTCGGGACTCGGTCTGCTCCAGTGTCTCCTCAATATTTACCGTAATTTCCAGTGTTTTACATGTGTTTCCAGCTGTTTCTAAAGTCAGGCGTGTAGATAGTTGTAGTAGAAGGAAGAAAATAAGAGAAATGAAAGAGGAGAAGGAAAAAATAAAAAGAAATGGAGGAGGAGGCAAAACAGGTAAACAATATTTAGCTTAGTTTCCCTTGCTGCGCTGCAGTTCTCTGTAATATTTGGTGTGTTTTGGGTGTTTTACGTGTTTAGGATATATCTAAGAATGTTGTGGGTGTTTAGAGTGTGTTTTGGTGGTGTTTAGGTGTGTTTTGGATGTATATTTGCTGTTATCATTGTGTTTTGGGTGAATTTTGGGTGTTTTAAATGTGGTTTAGGATGTTTTTAGTTATATTGTAAGTGGTTTGAGTCTGTGGGGTGTTTTGAGTATATTGTGGGATGTTTTAGTGTGTTATGGGTGTGTTTGGGGGTATATTGAGGTGTAGTGAGTTTGTTTTGGGTTTATTTTCTGTTTTAAGTGTTTCGGTGAGTTTGGGTGTGTGTGTGTCGGGTCTTTTGAGGTGTATTTGATTGTGTGCAAGTAGTTTTGGGTCTTTAAGGGTGTGTTTGTGGTGTTGAGTGGTGCTTTAAGTGTGTTTTGGATGTTTTGATGTGTTTTGGGTGTGTTTGATGAGTGTTGGGGTGTTGTAGTGTATTTTGGGTGTTTTAAATCTTTTGAGTGTGTTTGGATGAGTTTTAGGTATATTGGGGTGCTTTGAGTGTGTTGTGGATAAATTTAGCGTGGTTGGGGTGGGTTATTTGGATGTTTTTAGATGTTACGGGATGTTTTGAGTGAATATTCAATATTTGGTTGTGTTTAGGTGAGTGTAGTGGGTATTTTGGGGTGTTGTGATGTGTTTTGGTTGTGTTTTGGATGTTTTGAGTGTATTTTGAGTGTGTTTTGGTAAGTTTTGTTGCATGTAAGGATGTTGAGTGTTATATATATATATATATATATATATATATATATATATATATATATATATATATATATATATATATAATGGGAAGGCAATGAGAAGAGGGACAAAAGAACATTTGATGCACCGCCTGTGTTCATACCGGGATCTGATGTCAGTTCTTGTGAAGGGCCAGAATGCATATTCCTGAAGTCTGGAAGGAGTCGTCTGCCAGCCTGTATGGACACTAGGCTGTAGCTCCAAAACTAACTGTAGGATTCTCTCTAAAATAGTCTCATTGAGATTCTTGCACAAAATTACCTATACGTAACTTAATCTAACCTAACCGCTACAAGAGTAAATGGGCCGAAACATTACCAGACTTCGGGAATATGCCTCCAGAGGGATACGGGTTAAGGTCGCTTCACACACATCAGTGCTGTATTCGTTCCGTGCTGTTCAGTGCTTCAGTGTCAGTAAAATAAAAAAATAAAAAAATCATCATTTTGGAATTCAGCGGAAGCATTTACACACGTCCGGCGAAGTACCGTGTTTTGACTGAAGTGATTGTTACGTCTCCGTTCCGTGAAATGGAATATCGTCGTCACTGGTATTTTAAAAATTTTCATGGATGTCAGACAAGTGTTTGAAATAAAATAGAAGAAATTGAAATGGTGATAAATACTCTTTTTAATTGATGTAATTAATCACATTGTACATTATACTTACCACAACACACCACATCACACCACACCACATCATAACACACCACACCATACCACACCACACCACACATTACTGAGCAATGTCATCAAACAGTTTTTGGACATTCTTAAGTACTGGAAAATTTTTGTTTCATCATTAATTAATTCCTCGTACAGAGTAGCAAAATCTCCTTCAGTTTCTCTTTTTCTTCCACGTTTCATGTACCCACTTTTCTTTTCTTTATTTTTTGTTAAGCAAGCATCTTGCTCTTCATCAAGAATTATGACAATCATAGCCAACTCCACGTCTGAAAGGATATGTGTGCATAGACGTCACGAAAGCGACATGGATATCACTGACACTAAAGCTATAAAATACTAATACAGCACTGATAGGTGTGAAACCACCTTTGAGTGTACTATTCAAATAGTGTACCCACTATCTGCCAATTTCACTGGGACAAAAGCACAATTAGGTGATTGTTAAGAAGAAGAACAACAACAATAATAATAATAATAATAATAATAATAATAAAATAATAAAAGGAGTTAAGCCATCTATATAGTTAGCTAGATTGATATCATTATTATTGTTATCATCGTTATTACATATCAAGGTATTGTGACATTATTATTAATAATATGTTATTATTATTATTATTATTATTATTATTATTATTATTATTATTATTATTATTATTATTGTTATTATTATTATCATTATCATATTTCAGCTATCCAACATCAGAACAGTATATGAATATGGCAAATGCTGTTTTAACATCATTTCCTGCCATCCTGAGAAACAGTGATCTCGAGGAGCATGAATTGCAGCTGCAATGGAAATTGCGCATCCAGCGCAAGTTTCAGAATTCAAGAAAGAGGCAGGATTCCTCAGTGACTGAGGTGACGTCAAGGAAAAAGAAGATCCCTTGCATAGTGCCAAAAGAGACTACGTGTCCACTGATGTATGGAGTAAAGGCTTACCTTCCACCAAGGCCCCATTCAGAAGATGATGAGTCATTAGAGAGACATAGACAGTGGCTTGCTCTACATTGGATGAAGAAAGATCCCGAGTTAGATAAGGTATGTGATATTTGTACGCTTGATTTATCTTTTTTATATTTCAGAGACTTCTTTACTGGTGTTGTTTAAAAATACCTGCTCTTATGTAAGCAATTTCAATGGTACTGGTGGATAGCCACTGAAAAATGATGCTTGTATATATATATATATATATATATATATATATATATATATATATATATATATATATATATATGAGGGAGAGAGGGAGGCTGGTGGGACAGTCAACTTATGAAAACTAATTTTACTTTAATGATTTTCCTCAGGCTGAACGCCTCATGCAGTTGACACTCTCTGAGAGACGCAAAAAAATAATCAATGGGAACATTCTTGTAGCAGAAATCCTGAACTTGTACCCGTGGATTCAGACTGTTGATGGCGTAAGTGTGTATATATGTACACTTTATGGATTTTGCTACATATTGTTACTAATTGTCAACTTTATTTGTAGGGCTATAATGTATATAGCTATTTATATTTTATAGTAGGTAATTGATATTTAGCTACCGGTATTTCCATTCTCCCTCTCAGGCTCAAAGGCCTCAGTGACGGGAGATAAGCACTCATAACTAAGTACAGTTATTGCAGATGCTCATCTCTGTAACCTTCACTTATAATTATTTGATGCTTATATCTTTACAGATAATCAAGGAGTTCCTGAGATTAGAACCACAAGCGGATGAACCAAACCCAAGAGTAGGAGTTTTGAAAGGGCTGGAGAAATATAGGCTTCCAATAATTGCCATTCTCAAAAAAAGAAAAGGAGTTCCTCTGTATATGGAAACCTTACTTGAACTCTATGACCACGATGAAAGTCAATGCGAGTAATGTCTAGTTCAATTTGTTCATTTCAGTAGCTGGTAGCAATTTAATATATGTATCTTTTCATCATTAGCAATGCATCTTTCACTTTTATAAGCCTAGTATTCATGAAACTACGCTGCATGCAAAAAACAAACATTGTATTAAGCATGACCTATCTAACTGTAATGCTTGCACCAATTTCTATAAAGGTACTAATTTAATTGTTAAATTCCTGCTCTTCTATCAAACTTTTGGCTGAGTGCTATGGCTAAATAATTGTTTGCAGCATAAGTGATGTTAAAGATTTTAATAGGTGTAAAGCATCTCTCTCTCTCTCTCTCTCTCTCTCTCTCTCTCTCTCTCTCTCTCTCTCGTAAGGAAAGACATTATTTCTAGTGTAAATAAACCCAATAGGCTGTCCAATTTGAAATTTAAAATGTAAATATTATCAATCTTTTTAGAAATGTTAGCTGCATCCTCTTCCCTTGCAGTCCAATAAGACAGGTCACTAATTCGTGTGGAGATAGAATTCATGGAGTCACCTTTGCTGGCACTAGCGCAAGTGCAAACAGTCTGATAAAGGTTTCTTCCATGGTTGTGATGAAGTTCAGGACTTCTCACACTGTTTTGGTGGATATGATGAGAAGAATCGGGAGTTCAGAACATCAGTGCGTTATGTCGGGGCATGTAGGTTCAGCTGGGTTTTTTTTTTTTTTTTTTTTTTTTTTTTTTTTTTTTTTTTTTTTTTGATCAGTACTCTTTTTTTTTTTTTTTTTTTTTTTTTGATCAGTACTCATCATATTCTTATGAGGACTTGCTAGACAAAGCATTATTGCATTATGATATTACCCAAATAGTGTCTCAAGTAAAAAACAAAAAACATAACCGCATACTCGTACAAAAGATTTGCTGCTGTGACACAAAGGACAAAAATCATTAGTATACTGGTCGTTCTGAGCATTCAATCAAAATGCTTGTCATTCATATAATTAGTAGAACCATTGAGGAGCTTTATTTTTGTTAATTCTTATGTGATAAAGCAATAATTACAGGAGACTTTTAAAAGATTGGTACTCAAATTAGTGGACTGTCCTATTGGATGTGACCATATCTTCACTTTTTCCTTACACAGTTAATTTTCTTTTGTTTATTTGATTTACTTATTATCATATTTATTTATATATTTATTTATTTGCACCAGATGCTTGCTTAGTTATATTGGGGTTACTTCACCTGCTTGGAGAAAGGAAAGACTCCATTTTTACTAAGGTTAAATTTCAGTACCTTTGATTTTAGAGTGGTGTGTATATATTGAAATTTCTGAATATATTATCACCTTAAGATATACATCTACATATAAATTTTATTTTAATGTCAAAATGTTATTAATGTTTACACTATTATTTCTTCCTTAAGGTACCAGAAGAAGAACTAAGAACAGGGCAGTCTAGTGTGTATTTGATGGTGCACCTGTAGCTGAACCAACATGTATTTCTATGGCTGTAGTCTCATTGGTAGCAGGGCTTTGTGTTTAATACTGAACACCCAAAAAATTGTGAACATTTCCTCCGTTTCACAACATCCCATCTCTTAGGTATCAAGTATGACAAAGGTAACACTTCAAAAACAAGATCTCTACTTGTAAAACTCAATGAAGTAAAGACAGAATTGAGCTACAAAAATGCATAAATCTGCTTCCAAATATATTCAACTCCACACATAATGCCTCTCTCTCTCTCTCTCTCTCTCTCTCTCTCTCTCTCTCTCTCTCTCTCTCTCTCTCTCTCTCTCTCTCTCTCTCTCTCTCTCTCTCCTCTCTCTCTCTCTCTCTCCTCTCTCTCTCTCTCTCTCTCTCTCTCTCTCTCTCTCTCTCTCTCTCTCTCTCTCTCTCTCTCTCTCTCTCACACACACACACACACACACACACACACACACACACACACACACACACACACACACACACACACACACACACACACACACACACACACACACACACACACACACTAGTCAATTACTAGTTAAAGATTAATCAGTGAAATAAATACAGAACATTATGTTAATAAGTTTTCTAAAAGGAAAAGGAAATACTTGTACTTCCCCTTCCCCCAACCCAGTATTCATGAAATCTTACTGAATTGTTATCTTATGTTTTATATATATATATATATATATATATATATATATATATATATATATATATATATATATATATATATATATATATATATATATGAATGGAGAGTAGACTCTCTCTCTCTCTCTCTCTCTCTCTCTCTCTCTCTCTCTCTCTCTCTCTCTCTCTCTCTCTCTCTCTCTCTCTCTCTCTCTCTCTCTCTCTCTCTCTCTCTCTTTCCAAATTGGGAAGTATTCTTCATGTACCATATGATGCATATATATATATATTTTTTTTTATGCATTTTTAACCTTTTTTTTTTTTATTTCTCTATGTTATTACAAGTGATAGGTGAACCTTCTTTATTACTGTTCTGAGCATTTCTGTAGATTTGTTTAGTTAGTATATCCCATAGAAATACTCATTTTCTTTTTTTGTGTGGCTTTAAAGGATTAATGGTGACATGGATATGATCTGGGTTAAAAGCTTGTACAAATAAGATTAAATGTCTATTTTTGCACTGGTTGTTTCCCTAAGTTTCTTAAAAGTACTGTGATATAATGATTAGCAGTGGACTAATTAATTATTCTTTACAGGGTCTGTAACTCCTTACATTTAATTTATGTTAACTTTACTTACATATTTTTTCCTTTAGTTTATGAATGGGAGGAAGGTTTTATATTCATATCTTAAGAAATGCTTACTTTTCTACATTGCAAGTTTTAGTGATTAATACTCACAAATGTGTATTATTTACTTAATGGCTTGTCAAAACAGGTTGTTTTTGTGTTGCTTTTTTTTTCTCATGCTAGGATGAAGTGTTACTAATGGAGTTTATTTTTACATCTGTTTTATATATCATTACAGTTTTGAGGGGAGCTTTCTGTTAAATGTTCAAGTGAAAAGCATATTATACTATACGTAGATGATAAAAATTATAGTGTTTATTTTTTTATTTTTTTTTTAATGCAATGAAATGGAGGGAACATTTAATTGTATATGAATATATTGAATTTATTACCTATTCTTTCCCTAACCTTGAGACAGCAGTAGCTAGCTGCTAGTATTAAAGGTACTAATGATTCATCATCTGGCTAAGAAAGACTAACTAATTAGTCATTTAATTGACTAACCTATAATCCACTTTACTAATGTGGTTAGTAGAAGCAGTGAACAGTATGAAGGCATTAGTCATATATTTGAGTAAGACCATACTCAGGTTGAGTGCTCAGTTAGTCACAAATTGACTAACATTATGTTAGTCACTGTGACTCATGCTGCCACTCGTTCTAGACCCCATGGGTTTTACTAAGAAAAGTTAGTCAGCATGACTAACTTTGGTTTTGTGTGATATAGGGTGGATGGGTTTGTATGCTTTGGTGAGTGAGAGTGGGATGATGGATGGGCGAGTGTGGGATGATGGATGGGAGAGTTAGTGGGTAGGAGACAGGTGGATGGATGGGTAGATGTGGTTGAGTGGGTGGCTGGATGGGTGGGTGGATGAGTGAGTGTGAGTCGGTGGATAGATGAATGGGGTTACGGCAGTGGGTAAGTGGATATGAGTCGGTGGATATGATTGAGTGGATGGGTGGATGTGGTTGAGTAAGTAGTGGATGGGTTGGCGAACGTTATACTGGTGTGTGTGGATCCACATACTGCCTTCACGAAGCCTGCAGTGCAGACGTCTGGAGGCATTTCGGGAACCAAGTGGGTTTGGTATCAAGTGTCTCGAGTACCAAACGTCCTGAGGCCTATTTGCAATCAGGCCTATCTGTCTTGAGGATCATCTGACCTGAAGCCTAAATGACCTGAGTACCATCCGCCCCAGTACTACAAGGTGATTGTAAACCTCTGACACCCCTCCTACTCGTCTGCCCTGTGGTCTCCCTGTGGCCTCCCGGGCAACGGCCCCCGACAGGACCTCTCATCTAACGTCAAAAAAACAATCCCCTGATGTTATGTGTACTGTAGACAGCGAGGAGGTGTACGACTAACGACCCAGCTGTGGCTCTCTCCTCCTCTCTTATCTCCGGCATCAGACTTTCCCTGCAAAGCACTTCCCATTTGGCACCGCTCACCTCATCACGTTACGGACACGCATAAAGAATCAGGTAAAAGCTGGACACGAATTATGAGTCAGAGTGAGGTGTTCCCCCTACCATGCTCCTCACCATGCCCATCACCAAGCACCTCCCGCCTCTCACCTCGCACAGGGCTGGGAGGCTTCCTGCTGCTGCCAGGCCCAAGCTTTGTCTCCGCTAGAAAACACAACATCGATATATACAATAAAGTGACTGGCAGGTACCCCAGTTTTTTTTCCTCATGGAAAATATTGTCTTACCCTCCATCTGGATAGTGAGTGGCAGCCCATCACGCGGAACTCCGGGAACACCTGATGTCTTGTTAACTGGCTCGTCACTGTAACCAATGCGCGACAGCGCAGGGAATGTATAGCCGTTGCCATTTATTTCGCCCCTCCATTGACCTCGGCGCCCTACACCACCTGATGCAAGAAAACATCATCGTCGCAGCAAGGGAAATGCTTGTTCTTCTTCTGAGTTTCAACAGAAGTTTTGGTTGATCAAGTATACAGTATATGCGACTTGAGTTTCATTGATTTTTGCAATCTGTTTTGTAAGAGGCTTCGGTTGAAAATTATTGGTAAAAACACCATAAGAGACGGAAGTACGAGAGAGAGAGAGAGAGAGAGAGAGAGAGAGAGAGAGAGAGAGAGGCGGGGGGGAGGCGGGGGGTCCCATTCATAAAGGTTCTTCATACTGGGAAGTTAAGAGGGGTGCCCACTGGTTGTTGTGGTGCAGTGGGGAGGCGGGAGACAGGTCGTGGCATTTTCTTAGAGTCCCGATGTCTTTCACGGCATGTGTTGAAGGATGCCGGGATCCAGGATCTCCTGATGGTGAACTCCACATCCGCCTCCTGGCCGGCCACTGCCCTCCAGCCTTCGAGGCACAGCGAGCCGAGGGTCTTGAGGTCTTTGGGGGTAAAGAGCTCACGAAGGTCAGATATTTACAGCAGCGTGAGACCTCCATCTGCGGGAAAACCTGTGTTCTTTGGAAGACCTGTTGCTGTCTCCGTAACGTGGCTTATGGCCGTCAGTCAGTCGCACGCTAACTTTTAATTATGATTACATGTTATCTTGATTTCATGATGTATGAGGTACAAAGAAGTGTTTTAAGTTTTTCGGGTATTAATTTTACAAGACTCGATTTCTTCAACCAAAGCTACGAAACCATTGACTTGGAACAGGCTGTCACTCTGCCCATTCTCTTCTGTTTGTTGATTTTGAAAGGGAGAAGAAAACTTACGTGTTACCGTTGACTATGTGCACGGCCAAAAGTAAACATGTGGATAATTTTCAAACGTAGCCATATTATTATTATATATTCATACGAGTTTTGATTAACGATGTCGTAAAGGTGCGTGGAATGAACTTCAGATTTCCCTCAGACATTTATTTATTTATTTATTTATTTATTTATTTATTTATGCATTTACTTATTATTATTTTAAATTATGAAAACAAAATTATGATATTTCTAGCCATGGATACAGGTCTGGTTTTCCACTGAGGCTTTACCAATGCTAGTAACGTAAGAATAATCAAGGCAGCTTCACCTGTCAAAGCTCTCTTGCACCTTTCTCTTTGCACTACCGTTCTTCCATGTTACGTTTTCGTTTTGTCACTGCTTCACCTATTCCGACTTTCAATAACCGTAGTAAGTGACACACATGACTGGCTTATGTAGTGTGTAGGATCCAGGCTGCGGAACATGAGACAGACATAATGTGCGTGTTTCAGCATAATGATAGGTAAGCATAATGAGAGGGGTACTTTTACAGATACTCCTGCACAGGTTAGTTAATACAGGAGTGGATATTATGTATTATTATTATGTGATGTGTGATTTCATATGTGCAAACTTAAATAAAGTATAGAGTGGACATGTATGTAACACACACACACACACACACACACACACACACACACACACACACACACACACACACACCGATGACTCAACAATTTAGTGATGGTTTTCAGTTTTCCTTTTGAAGAACTGACGTCAGGTTATCTCCATATGTTTACTGCAGTGTCGTGGAAAAAAAAAAAGAAAAGCTCATTTCCTCCTTCGTGAGTTAAAAGATTTTAAAGGAAAAACTTTTAGAATGAGAAGGATGTAATTAACATTTTACCTCCGACATATTTTTCATTTCTTAAAGGCTTATTAGTTTGTCAGTTTATAGTTTCCGTGAAGTGTGTGTGTGTGTGTGTGTGTGTGTGTGTGTGTGTGTGTATGCTTCAGGGAGAGAGAGAGAGAGAGAGAGAGAGAGAGAGAGAGAGAGAGAGAGAGAGAGAGAGAGAGAGAGAGAGAGAGAGAGAGAGAGAGAGAGAGAGATGAAGAGGATGTCTAAATGAGTTAATTTGTTTTCTGCGCGCATGTGTGGGTAAGGATGTGTGTGTGTGTGTGTGTGTGTGTGTGTGTGTGTGTGTGTGTGTGTGTGTGTGTGTGTGTGTGTGTGTGTGTGCTTAGAGAATGTTTTATTAAACATTGAAGTGGAATTAGGCAAAACAACATTACCAATTAATGATTATTTAATAGACTACATAATAAATAGTAAAGAATATATTGCTTTGCTGAATAAAGTAATTAAGTCATTATCGGAAAAGAATGCATTTTAAGCGTTGTTCAAAATGAACAACGCTCAACACATGCCCCTGATAGGTGGCGTCGTATCGATAGAGTGACTGCTTATAATGCAGAATAAGAAGCATCGTGTAGCAACAACAACACATCTTATCATGTCATCAGGTCATCGGCACTCCATCACCTAAAACACATGCTCATGATAATGCCTTAACAACATGAAAACCTAAGCAGTGACTGCAAGCATCCCGGTACTCCTTGAGGGCGCGGCACCGGGAGGGCAAGCCTACCGTGGGTGGCTGCTGCGCCCTGAAGGAACGAGCATTGATACCAACTTCCTTCGTGGCTGAAAAATTAAACAAAACGCAGCGCATCGAGAAGCTTCTGAAACACTAAGTGTCGGGAAAAACAATTTCTTTTGGAAAGAGTGGAGCCTCATAAAAGTCATAACCTCGTGGAAAGGGAAGCCTCATGGAAGAGGGAGCCTCATTGAATGAAAAGCCTCATTAAAGAGGGAGCCTCATGGAAGGGGAGCCTCATTGAAGAGGGAGCCTCATGGAAGGGGAAGTCTCATGGAGGAGGGAGCCTCATGGAACGGGGAGTCTCATGGAGGAGGGAACCTCATGGAAGGGGAAGCCTCATAGAAGAGGGAGCCTCATGGAAGGGGAACCCTCATGGAAGAGGGAGCCTCATGGAAAGAGAAGCCTCATGGAAGAAGAAGCCCCATGGAAGGGGAAGCCTCGTGGAAGAGGGAGCCTCATGGAAGGGGAACCCTCATGGAAGAGGGAGCCTCATGGAAAGAGAAGCCTCATGGAAGAAGAAGCCTCATGGAAGGGGAAGCCTCATGGAAGAGGGAGCCTCATGGAAGGGGAAGTCTCACTGAAAAGGAAACCTCATGGAATAGGAAACCTCAGTGAGGAGGGAGCCTCTTGGAAAGGGAAGCCTCAATGAAGAGGGAGTTCCTGGAATAGGAAGCCTCATGAAAGAGGGAGCCTTATGGAATGGAGGAGTCCCATGAAAGAGGAAACCCATGGAAGAGAAAACCCAGTCTCATGGAAGAAAGAAGCTTATGAAAGGGGAAGCCTCATGGAAGGGGAGACCTCATGGAGGTGGGAACCTCATGGACGAGGGAATCTTATGGAAGAAAGAACCTCAAGAAAGGGGAAGCCTCATGGAAGGGGAAATCTCATGGACGAGAGGGCCTGATAGAAGTGGTAGTCTTATGGAGGGAAAGTGTCAGGAACGGGAAGCCAAATGGAAGAGGAAATCTTGTGTGTGGGAATATCTAAGGAAAAAGAGCGTCATGGAGAACGGAACGTCATAGGCAGGGGAGCCTTATGAAGAGGAAAGTCTCATGGAAAGGAGACTCTGGAAGGAGAACCTCGTGGAAAGTTAGTCACTTCTGACGGAACCTCGTGAAGTGGGCAGCCGCCAGTGTATTGGGGAAGAAAATGTAGCAGGTGTTTGAGTCACCAGCAGAGTTGACAATTGACTGAATACTCGCACATGCATGTGTTCGAATTTATGTTGTGGACACATCGCTTTTTTGTGGATGGAGAGATGGTGGCGATCGATGAAGAATGTTTCGTCACGTAAAAACACTTGTAGGCTGATGAACAAGCTTTTTGTTGTCTTTGTTGTCTTATATGCTATTGAGACCGAGGTTCTGATTTATTTTAACTTGCTGTTCGCATATCTTTGAAGCCCAGGTGCTTATTTGGGAGAGAGATCCAATACGAATCTCATAGTGGTGGTCGTGGTTGCGTGGCCGTGTGCCGCCAGTGGGGCGGGGACACCCGGCAGCGGGTAACGCGTGGCAGTTACAGGCACCCACATCGAGTCACGGTGTAGAGAGTGAGGGTGGTGCCGTCTTGCTGGGTCACCTGCACCTGGTTGAGCCCTGTCGGGGAACACCTGGAGTTCCTCCTGACCAGGGACATGAGGCAGCCTCCGCTCGACTCCCTGCAAGAGAAACAAGAATATGAAAGAATTGAATGTGCAGTGAGCACCGATGGCTTGGTGATCACCGATTTAGTTTCATACAATAAATTGAGTGTTTCCTTGTACAGGCAGCCGTAGATGTGATGAAACTGACCTGGTCACGCACTGATCTTCTGGAACGATGTCACACTCCCCTATGCAAGTGCCGACGTCAATCACCTGTAAAAAAAAGAAATATTGATTACTAACAAGTGGCACGAGCACAATGTAAAATGACCATAGGCATTTACTAGTGGAGAGCTGGATCAGGTTGTTTGTTCCCAAAGACTTAAAACCAACTTGGAGGCACACCCTCTGGGGTGTGTGCAGACTTGCCTGAGCCTGAGGGGCGTCTGCGGAGGTGTAGTTGTATACATGCTGCAGCAGCGAGGCGCGGTAGCAAGAGTCCTCACAGCCGCACTCATCCACCACTGTCACACATTCTGACCCTATTGCCACACAAACAATTATAAGTGTTTCATTGAATAAAAAGAAAAAAAAAGTTATGTAGAAAAAAAAATAAAAGCTCTAGATAAGTTCAGACTTCTAGATTTTATAAATAATTTCCAGTAGTCGCTGATAACCCGGCAGTACTTACACGAACATTGCTTGCTACTCACCGTTGGGTCCCTCCACTGCCACTGTCCTGGACTTCGTGGCCCTGCATCCCAGCTCTGCAACAGGCATGCAACTTCAACTTGTTCTTAGCTTACTGAGCTATAAAGAACATGTGCTTACAATATGTATGTATATATATATATATATATATATATATATATATATATATATATATATATATATATATATATATATATATATATATATATATATATATGAATAAAAACACCCCCTGAGGTGTCAGTCATTAAAGAAAGGTCTAGCGAAAATTGAAGGAGTGACTTGAAACTTATGAGAAAGAGGAGTGGAAGAAGTACTCTGAAAGCAAAGTCAGGACAAGAGGAAGAAGTGTGTGCTCACCGTGTGGACAATGTCCCTGACAGTCTCCCAGATCAAGCGTGGTCTGCAGAGGTGTGCCCTTGTGGAGCGTGACAGGGCGCGGCTGGCGGCGGCAGGAATGAGGACGGGCATGGCAGTTACAACTCTCTGTCACCGTCACACTTACTGTCCCCTCCATAGTGGCCAGCCTCTCCACTCGCCAGGCTGAGGGTGAGCACACTTCCTCCCCGGGACATGAGGGCTCCCCGCGGGGACTGGAGTGCAGCAGGAACAGCTGGAAGGTTCAGTGGCGAAGCTCAGTGACGGTGTTTTAGAGTAAAGAGATGCCACTCAAGAAAGAAGTCCTGTTGTTGTTTGCGTAGCATTTTTTCTCTTATTATTCATTAACTTATTCGAGTGTATATGGTTACACTCAGAAACCAACAGCTGCTTTACTTATGCCATAAGCTATCTGTACGCAGGTTAAGGTGGGTTTTTGGATAGGTGAAAAGTAGATTTAATTTGTCTACGAGTGACTCCGAAAAGCTGTTGACACGTGAGGCCTTGCTTTGAAAGTGATAGGCTTAGTATATGATGTTGAACTCCTCATATGTTAGTGTTTTGACGTATTATCATGAATAAGAATCTAATGCTTTAATTAGCTAATGCTAAGTTGTGGGATCAACTTAGCAATCCAGTGAAATCTTGCACCTGATTTAAAAGTTACGCATCCTCGTGAGTTGTGCGTTGCGAGCACAATCACGAATCTGAATCTTGAGTTTTGACTTTGTAAGGATGATTTTTTGGCACTGTTATGCGTCCTGGGGGATAGAAGTATGACAAAGTAATATTTTGTTATCTCCTTAATTACCGCCTTGTGTGGAAGAAGTGAGTAAAAGAAACTTGGAAAGAAGACTACCTTGACGCCTGCAGGACGGCCCATTATCTGTTTCCTAGTGGGCGAAGGCCAGACACCTACCAGACGCGGGTCCACGTCAGGATTCTCTAACATGAGGCGTTGCACGTCGTGTTTCTTCAGCTGCCTCTTGCCCCCGCATCGTCGCCGGCAGCGGCCCACGTCAACCTCAATCTGTTCTCCCGTAGTATCTGTGTGGAAACGAGTATTTTTCTCTCTGCTTCTGACCTTGTTTTCATATCTGTCAATCTATCTGTCTGTGCGCCTGTCTACTGGTCTTCATGTCTTTATGGCCGTCTGTCGTTCTGCTTCTGCATATCTCTAGTTGTGTATTCCTGTTAGTCAGTCCGTGTGTCCGTTTGTCTGTCTGGCTGGCTATCTGGCTATCTGACTGACTTTCACGATTTTTATGTATTTACTCGTGGCAGCAACATTGATCAAATTGTCAATTTCAAATGTTGTCTCCTCTTGGACAATGAGTCACTCAGAAGAGTAAGAATGATCGTCACCAAAGATTACCCAGCTGAGCACGCCGCGGCATTTTTATACCTGAAATACCGATGGTCTTCATCTTCTGGTCTCGAGTGCAGCATGTCGTCTGCGGAGAGAGGCTCAGGGAGGCAGAAATTGTCTCTTCAAAGGACTCGTCCTCTTCTAAGGTCCGGGCTGTTGGGAAACAGGCACGTATTGTACCATTAACAGTTCTCACTTTGTCTTTTTTTTTCTTTAAAGAATATATGATGATAATGTGTACCAGGAACAGTCTGTAGATGAACCTACCCAGTACAGGTGGCGACGCCATGGAAATCAGAACTGACAGAAGGACCAGAGCTGTGGTAAATGTGACAGCGGCCATGAATACGGCAGGGAGGGTTATCACTGAGACACTGGGGGGTGTTCTGGAGTAGGCGCGCGTCGGGCCACGGGAGCAGAGCTACTGGAACCTTGGACGCGCTGCCGCTCTTAATAATTGAGGGAGGGAGAGGCGGAGAGCTAAGTGGGAGGTGCCATCCAACTCCTCCCCCACTCACTTGTTTCCATAACGAAGCCATTGTTGACTGGCCATCCCCAGATCGAGCCCAGGTGGCTTTGCGTCGCGCCAAACACGCCCACATCTTGGAAATGAATGGGGCTCGCCAGGGGTTCATTCATTGAGACGCGGCGAGGGCAGGGGCGTAGCATGGGCACCCGACCCGTCCCAGCAAGGTGAGAGGCCACAGCCCTTCATTACCTTGAACAATGGTCCGCCGAAGCCTCTAAGTACAGCCCTAGATCACAGTCCAGGGCCGCGACAGGTGTCATCAGGCAGGTGCCCCTCCCAGCCTCGGCCAGCCCGCACTTAGTGAGCTCATGTCTGTATTAGTCAGCGAGCATCACCACTTTCTAGGAACCATCACCTCATTGTTGAGACGATCATCGCCAGGATAACGTTCAGGCAGAAGGGACGCACGAGTCTTACTGGCCACTCTTGACGCATGGTGAAGGTGAGACAGTGGTCATTAGTACTTAGAGGCAGCAGCCAGCAGGGGGAAGGAGCAGGACAAGTAGATCCGTTTTGTGCTGGTGCAGCCAGATGCCTGGTACAGTCGTCCAACTAGGCACTCTGACGGATTCACAGTGATATGGTTCATGGGTAACCTCATATGCCCAGGCATTGGTGAAACTTGAACGAGAACTCCGAGTCTATTCTACAGAATATTGTTTACTCAACCATTCATTTTCTGTAAAGCAAGAGAGAGAGAGAGAGAGAGAGAGAGAGAGAGAGAGAGAGAGAGAGAGAGAGAGAGAGAGAGAGAGAGAGAGAGAGAGAGAGAGACTATTGAAGTACAAAAGTATATCATCCTCATAACGTCAAATGAGGCTTGGTGCAACTTGAGGCGGTATGAGCCTGGCACTGACGGATGTACTGTTGTGTCAGTCTGGCGTCCAGGGCTCCGGCAGTGGCAGATGATGTGGTGGAATTTCTCTTTTATTGAACAATAATGCAGTTTGAAACTGATACAGTTTGAATCAGTGTACTGAGTCACACAGGAGCTTGATGAGTTTTGAAAATAGGTAGAATTCAGAGCAGAAGAGTAATAAAAAAAAAAAAATAAAAAAAAATAAAACAGAGGTGGAAAATTGAATAAACATCTGCCTGAGAAGGCCGTGAGTTCCTGCCAAAGTCAGAATAAGTCCAGAACCGCGCCGAGCTGAGGTTGAACTGAATCGACACCATGGATTATTTATTATATTTTTCCTTTTGATTTTAAGTTTAACACCTCGGGTATTCCAGTTTATCCTTCTCATTGATGTTTCTTAGAGTATGTATTGGTGATGATGATCATGGTGATGTAATTAATTTTGAGTTGTTCCTTAAGGAAGAGAAATTCTGGTTAAGCTGGGACGGATTTACTCTCGTATTCGTTGCCTAAGGTGAGTCGACTTCTATTATACACCACCCAAGTGTTTTCGTAGTGATCGAAAAAAAAAAAAAAAAGAGTAGACAAGGCCACTGGGTGGCACAGTCGCATTATTTTGATCTCCAAGCAGGTTCCCCCTGGCGGCTTTCGTTGCTTATGTCAATAGTACACATGCATGTCTCTCAGAGACTATGGAGCATTGCATAACTTGAAAATCTTCTCCCAAGCGTGTCAATAAAGGCCCTGCGATGCTGAAGAAATAAGAGCTATGTAACTCTGATTACAAATAAATATCACAAAATCATTATGATCTTCAGTATTTGAATTATTCTGAGGATAGCTTACATTGATTGTTCGTGAAATGCACAGAGAGTACGGCAGAGCTGTGGCAGAGCACCACAGGTTTTGAACTTCCCTCATTTATTTACATATATCATGTATGGTACGTTGCTGTCTGTTTGATATCCAAGTGGTTTCAGCGATACTCACCAGACTAAGACGCTCACGGTGCCTATATAGGAAGCTCCGCCACCCACTTTTATGTCGGCGATGACGAAGCCAAGCGTTGCCTCCGAGGAAAGACTTTAGGGAAAGAATGCTTTTCATGAAAATTTCCAGAGTCTTTGCAACAGTAAAATTCTCTCTCTCTCTCTCTCTCTTTCTCTCTCTCTCTCTCTGGCGTGCGGCACGAATGAAAGGGAGAAAGACAGAAGAGTATGGGGCAGGAATGAATGAGAAAGAAGGGTGATAGGCGAGGGAGCAGCCACAGGGTGAGAGGTTACTGGGGATGAATGGAGGGAGGAGAAGGAACAGGTGGGGATGAGGCTCGTTAACCTGCCACCCCTGCAAGGTGTGTCTGTGTGTCTGAACATTAATCTCGACGCTCCCACTGTACTAATATGGGGCGTCCCTCTCACCCAGCCTCCTCCCCCTCCTCTCCTCTCCTCCCCTCTCCTCTCCGCGGAGACAATGAGCGACGCAGTCTAGGGGTGATCAGAGAGAGAGAGAGAGAGAGAGAGAGAGAGAGAGAGAGAGAGAGAGAGAGAGAGAGAGAGAGAGAGAGAGAGAGAGAGAGTGTGTGTGTCTGTGTGTGTGTGTGTGTGTGTGTGTGTGTGTTTGTGTTCATAGGTACTTGCACATATCTAAGGATTGGACATAAAGTGAAATTTTATAAACTATTCAGCCTCGGTCAAAATCTTTCAATATATGTTTTACGCAACAGCGTAAATAGTGTTCTGCTCTCTTGATCCTGGTGTGTGTGTGTGTGTGTGTGTGTGTGTGTGTGTGTGTGTGTGTGTGTGTGTTTATTTATACTTAATTGGAATGGAGGCGCACACAAGGTGAGAAAAATACAGAGGCTGTGTCGTAAGATCTTTTCATAGCCTAGTGACCTACCGTCGCCGCACACTGCTCGTTATGCTAAGCATTAACTACTTAAGGATTCCCGTCTGCCTGAATGGCGTACAAAGCGACTCTTACCAGGCCCAACACGCGACGCCCCACACTTCCGCGTCTCTTCCATTGCAGCTCTCGCGGCGTGTGCTTGGTGGTGGGTGGTGGGTGTTAGGCGATGTGTGGTGAGTGGTGGGTGTTAGGCGATGGGTGGTGGGTAGTGTGTGCTAAGTAGTGGACGGTGGGCGGCGGGTGGTGTGTGCTAAGTAGTGGACGATGGACGGTGGGTGGTTGGTAGTGGATGCCAGGCGGTGGGTGGTGGGTGGTGGCTTCGCGAGACCACAGGTGGCCTCTCGGGCCTCCGATATGAAAACCAGGACTGCTTCTCCTGCATGAGTTGCATCGTGGTGCCCCTTTTGTTGTGGCTTTTCCCAATAGCTTCCATCTTTAGTACTGGAGCTCTTACTCAAGATAACACACACACACACGCACACACTACTGCCGCCGTCTCCGCCACCACCACCACACGCGCGAGAACCCTAAGGTTGTTTGCCATGTTCCTGAGTGTGTTTTTACAAGGCACTTAAGCAGCGGCTGGGGAAGTCGGAATGAAAATCACAACAATGATAAATTGGTATCCATCGCCGAGATGGACTCGCATTAAACACAGACATGTATATATAGTAACCCACCGCCATTGCCAACACCAATACCGGTTTTGAGGCTTCGGTAGCCAATACATTTTAGTTTGTCCATAAATAGCGAAGGTGAGAGCGGGAGCGCCTTGTGGCCCGCTGGCACATACCTGCGTGAGAATGCCGGACTCATTTCTTTTTTTCTTTCTCTCTTTCCGTAACGTGCCAGTTTATGGCCAAGAGAAATCTCTGGCAATAAAACCATGCATATTTTTAGCACCGCAGTCTTTTTCTGACCCATATGTTTATAAAGCGAGAGTATAAATAGGCAGGGCGAGTGTTAATGTTGTGGCAAAGTGGCGGCAAGTGTGGGAGGCGGCGGCGGCGCGTCATGCTCCCCACAACACTCATCTATCAGCGTGGGGTGGGCGGCGGGAAGGCGGCGGGAGCAGTTCGTGGGCGTAGGGAGGGAGATGGGACTGACGCCGGCTGGAGTGGGAGGGAAGGGGAGGGGTCATTTCAACACCAACGCTTTGTGTTGTCTCGGGTGTTGTAGGCTGCTGGCCAGGCGCTCTGGAACACTGGGGACTGGCGTTTGGAAGGTCAGGCGGTCATCCGTGGAGGCAACTAAGCCCACTCCTTTTCTCTGCAAATCAATTTTGCGTTGAAATATATAGAGACTTTCACACATCCTTTTATATCTATCTATCTATCTATCTATCTATCTATCTATATCTATATCTATATCTATATCTATATCTATATCTATCTATCTATCTATCTATCTATCTATCTATCTATCTATCTATCTATCTATCTATCTATCTATATATATATATATATATATATATATATATATATATATATATATATATATATATATATATATATATATATATATATATATATATATATTTATTTATTTATTTATTTATTTATACACACACACACACACACACACACACACACACACACACACACACACACACACACACACACACACACACACACACATTGTGTAACGTCGCAATATTATAATTATAATCTCTGCTTTACACTAATCTTCCTTCGGCAAGCTCATATCAAATGGCCGCATAATTATTTTCTTATAAGCTTGTATCCGAGCGTCCACACATTTCTTTCTGTCAGCGCGTGTCTCACTATCTGATTGCAGAGAAAAGTGGCTGGTATTGAAGGCTTTCCGCGCTGCAGCTCGAGACAAAATTTATTTTCTTAAGAGGGAAAGGAATTTGCTATCCCATATACAAGAATAAACAACCTGTACGCAGAGTCTAACCACCAAGGATTTGCATGTGGCGTCAGCTATTTGCTGTTTTTACGATCACAATTTATCAATAATAAACTTTCCCAGTGCCGCATACCGCCGCCACTGGCGCAGCTGTACCTTACACTATGTACAAGTAAATAGGAACGAAAGCTGTTATTGCTGTTGCCGCCGCCGCTACTGCTGCTGCCACTACTGTTTGTGGTGGTGGTGGTAGTAGTGGTAGTGGTGATGCTGATGATGATGATGATGATGATGATGATGTTGTTGTTGTTGTTGTTGTTGTTGTTGTTGTTGTTGTTGTTGTTGTTGTTGTTGTTGTTGTTGATGATGATGTTGTTGTTGTTACTGCTGCTGCTGTTGCTACTGTTATTGTTGTTGTTGGTGGTGCTGCTGGTGCTGCTGGCGTTATATTAATGTAAAACTTGGCTTGATGTGATGAGAGCAGTGGTCAAGGAAGCCTCGGTGGCAGGCAGTTTGTGACACGATGACATCTCCAGCCTCACTTCATCGCTCGGCGCGACACAGTACCACCTGTCAAAGAAAGAGCATGGGATATTTGTTTACTTCTCACAATTCCAGTCTGGGATCTCTTTGCACTCTCGTCCACAGACATCACTTGACCATTCGTGGGAACAGCGGCGCTGTCAAGCGGCCGGACAGGAGCCATTACTCGAGGCGGAGATTAGTGGCCTCGCCTGCGGTGGCTCAGCTCCTGATCCCGGAGGCCTGGAAAGTCCCAGGGCCAGAGAGATTCATCTACGGGAACCATTTTTCCCTCACGGCAATGTTCCCTGGACCTGCACGACTCCAGGTGTGGACGTGCGAGGGTGAGGGAGGGTGTGGGAGGCACGGCTGGTAATACAGTTGTGTCGCGTAACCTGAGTACACCTCGATGCGCCACCTTGGCATTGAGGATTTATGAAATAAAATTGAAGCAGAAAATATATTTCCACAGAATTTCTATAGGAAAACTCTGGTTTGTGCTTTTCATAAGGTATGTCTTGGTGATGAGGATGCGGGGAGATGCATGGACAGGACTGCCGCCTGCACGGCTGTACAGTTCTGAGAGGGAAACCATTCACGGATAGGAGACAATTTAATCACTCTCCTACGACCTTTGGAACTCTCTCCTCTCCTGCTGCTCCCTCGACGTTCGACAGTTATGTGTACGTGACCTGAAAATAGCACCTCATCGTTTATCATGAGCCATGTCTCCCTGGGTGCAACATATATGATTTAGAAGAGGAATTATTGTTAATTAAAAACAATAATGTAACGTTGAGCGAGATCCACGCCACGATGGTGCAGGGGTGTGAACATGTAAGAGGTGCAGGCGGCGGCGTGGCCACGGCCACAGCCTGCAGGGCGTGCAGGAGGTGAGGGCACCTTACTGCCCTCCTCTTGGAGCAGCAGGCGAGGCTCCACAGCCCTGCTCCCTGCCTCAACCCCCTGGGTACTTGCCTCGCTAGTCTCCTGCGGTGGCTACGGTCATGGGGCTATCTGAAGGGCGGGCGTGGGCGCCACCCGGGCTCTCAGTGGTGGTGGGGACCTCGTGGGCGAGGGTCAGGGTCAACGTGTCCACACATACCTGGATCCCCCGGCCGCGTCACATCGGCGGGCCTCCTGTAAAAGACTTCATTACATGGTTAGATAAGGCAAAGCCAGCTAGCGTTAATAAGGATTCATTGGAAGATGTTTTCAATATTGTTTTCTCTTATCTCAACCCGGATGCGAAAGCCAGCCCGCCCTGTCCGTCCGCCGCCCTCCCGCAGCCCCGTGCAAGCTCCACCACACACCCCAGCGGGACCTCCTCACCCGCTGTTAGGGAGGTGTAGCTTTTCCTCAAGGTATTACTTTAGCGTCCATCAGCGGCAAGCCTCACGCGGTCTCCCTGCACATTTCAGCGGTCACTTGACGAGTATGCAGATGTTTCCCTTCACCGCAACACATTTGCAGGAAAGCGAACACATTTCTCTCCACGCCTCTTATTTCTTATATAAAGGTGACTTTTTAGAAAAAAAAAGAAAATAGTCAGAGATGACCGCTTGCTGACAGCAAACTTTTTAAAGGCAGTAAGTTTCGGATTACCTTACTTTAAAAAGTCATTATAATATCACTGAAAATGGTATTACTATAATTCGATTTCCATTACAAATTGTTCTGAGGTGTGGTGTGGAGCAGAAGGCTTGAAGAGGTAGTAGTAGATAGTCCTACTGTTACGTAGTAGACATAGACAAGGCGAGGCGCTGGGGGGTGTGGCGTGAAGGGACGAAGAGGAAGGCTGGGGAACAAGAGCACGACAAGGCCGCCACCACCTCCGCGACATCCGCATTCGTCCCCGCATAGCCCGGTCCTCGTCAAGCTGGCGTCCGGTGTATTCCAAGAAAAAAAGACTAATTTGTTTTTCAGTTTATTCCTGATGGATTGACGTGCCAGGAATTGTGATGACTAAGGTGACTCTCTTATAGTTAATGGTAAAATTGATGGACACAAGCTTAGCTCTGCCGGGCGCTCACGTAACGTGAGTCCCATTGCGGGATGAAATGACGTCCGGGTTGCTTCAGTTTACTTTACTCAGGTTTTCTAGAGTGTGCAGCAATGAGCGAACGAAAAATGTATACTGTTCTTGAAGCTTGCTATTTCCTTATGGGTCTTTATTATACTTTATTCATGTTCATTATCAAAACAGAATATAAATTCTCATTTCAGAGATAAAATTTTGAATTCTATATTTATGTATTTTATTTTATTTTTTTTACTTTGAAATGTTCTTAAAGCTGTATGAAGTTTGCAGCACTAATCAGTGTATGTGGGCGACCGTGACCGTTTGTGTGTGTGTGTGTGTGTGTGTGTGTGTGTGTGTGTGTGTGTGTGTGTGTGTTGGGACTGATAATTTATTTATTTATTTATTTTCTCTCAAATCCCTGTCCTCATCAGCACGTAACGAATCGCCGTCGGGTCGCCATCCTACAGTTCGCAATCTGCCGTGAACTCGTCAGCGGCGCTGTCTCGCCGGTGTAATAACTGCGCACTGTTGTCCAAGTGAACTGTGAGAAGGGAATCCAGGCGTCCGGCTTCTTCGGCTCCTGGCATGTCATATTCGCCGCAGTCACATCCTGCTCACGTCTTGTTTAGCCCGGCATTACCCGAGGTCCGCCCAGGGTAGTCTGCTTCCTGCTCGGCGCCGTCGTTCCGGGAGTCAGGGAGTCGAGCCAGCATTCATCAAGAGACTGGCTAGCGTTTTTTCCTCCCAGGGAATTTGATCTATTACTCATAGGTACTTTATGTATGTGTGTATTTATGTATGTATGTATGTATGTTTTATTATTATTATTATTATTATTATTATTATTATTATTATTATTATTATTATTATTATTATTATTATTATTATTTTTATTATTATTATTATCATTGGCAGTAGTACTAGTAGTAGAAGTAGCAGTAGTAGTAATAGTAGTAACAGCAGCAGCAGCAGCAGCAGCAGCAGCAACAGCAGCAGCAGTAGTAGCAGCAGCAGCAGCAGCAGCAGCAGTAGTAGTAGTAGTAGAAGTAGTAGTAGTAGTAATAGTTGTAGTAGTAGTAGTAGCATGATTATTGTTATGAATACTAGTTGATCCAGTGTTGCTAATTAGGTATAACAACATCTGCAGAAGCTGTGCTCAGCGGAATATTATAAAATCATTGAATTATGGCACTTCTGCTTCTACCACCGTGAATTGCTGCCGGCCACGATCGCTCTCACAACCTTATGCCGGCAAGCCAAACACTGTACTACAGCCACTTAGCCGCCAACGGGAGGCAGCTGCGTGAAATAGCCTATGCTATTTAATCACTTATGGGGTATACAGGCGCTTACACGCCTACAGGACAGGAAAAGAGAGATCACCTCGACTAAGTGCTGGTGGGCGAGCGTGTCTCCATCTCCACATCCTCGCTGCGTGTCACTGTCGCCGGGGACAGGACGTGAGGCACTCCAGCCAGGGAGGTGAGCGGCGCCGTCATTACTGAATAGTACGTATACTGCATAATCCATGAAGGAAAATTTTCCTTTTTATTAAAGAAAAGCTATTATCACAGTACAAAATCAACTTACAGTCATACCTTCCTAATTCCCTTTAAAGCATTGCCTCTTTATAACAAAAAGTGTTTAGTTACAATAGCACACACTGCGCCGGGAGCACAAATAAGTTAGGCATACATGTTTAAATAACAAATGGAGAAAAAAAAAAGCTTTGAAAGTAAACTATATATATATATATATATATATATATATATATATATATATATATATATATATATATATATATATATATATATATATATATATATATATATATATATATATATATATATATATATATATATATATATATATATATATATATGTTTTGTACTATGTAGATATTTTCATACAATTTGCGAGAAAGTCATAGAGAAAGAATCCCATGAGAGGATTATTAGCGCCGGCCAGCGCGGGCGTGGCGGCGCGGCGGTCCCGCTGAGCCAGGGAGCCGTGCAGTGTGCACCTATGTTCTGTGTTTGCGGCGCCAGTACATATACCTCAAGTTATCGTCTTGCAGTAAATGTTGTCTACATGGTAATGTTGTTTAATTATTCTACTAATATGGTAATTATACATGTTCATAATTAATTTTCTATTTATGACTGCTGTCTTTGTCATTCCGTAATTTCATGGTGTAATGTATGTGTTATAATTAATCTGCAGTGTAATTGGTCTGTGGGAGTGAGGCGGCAGAGGAATCTAGTGACACCCGCACTGCAAGGCCACCATCTGGTCATATTGCTTCAGCACCACGTTCTCTTCAGAGTCGTAGAAGAGAAGCGTCAGGTTGCCGTAGAGCGAGGGGACACAGCAGGGGGTCTGCACGCCGGGCGCCTTGCCCACGTGGTGGATAAAGCTCTGCACAGTGGCGTGGTTGGTGGGGTTGACGCTCTGTATTAATGGGAAGGCACACTGGCCTTGGCACTGATAGGCATTGTACACTTGCGGGTAAAGGATCCAGGACGACCAGCCAATCGCCTCGAAGTTCACGTGCATGTCCCGCCGCTGACAGCCGCGCGGCAGGGCGTTGACGTCCACAGAGCGAGGCACACGGCGGCCACCACCATTCGGGGGGCGGTGCTGCTGCTTCCCTGTGTGCGAGATTACGTTTACTGGGTGTATTGTCATTCTGTGGTATCAGGAAGTGAAGATATTGAAGTCTACATGACCATAAAAGTGCAGGCTTATAATTTCCGATAAGAAACCATGCAAATGATAAGCGCGCGCGAGTATGTGTGTGTGTGTATTTGTGTGTGTGTGTGTGTGTGTGTGTGTGTGTGTGTGTGTGTGTGTGTGTGTGTGTGTTCCTCAACTTTAATGTCTTTCCTTTTAATCATTCTTTTTTTTCTTATTATTAGTAGTAGCAGTGCTCTACTATTACTATTATTATTTTTATTGTTGTTGTTATTGTTGTTGCTGTTGTTGTTGTTGTTGTTGTTGTTGTTGTTGTTATTATTATTATTATTATTATTATTATTATTATTATTATTATTATAATTATTATTATTGTTATAATACCATCATCATCATCATCATCATCATTATTATCATTATCATTTTTATAACTACCATTACTGATATTAAGTCCTTCTCTGTTTTACCTGCGGGCAGTGGTGGTGGATCGGCGGTAGCATTAGCGGCGAGGGTGTTGAAGAGAACCAACAGAGGCCGCCTGGCGCCGCGGGGTTCATGATGGAACACAAGAGACAGAGGGCGGCCTTCCGATGTCACAGCCGTTACCTGCAAGTTGACATGGCTGACATTCTGCACCGCGCTTCCCTGACCCGCCACTACGCCGCTCCCTAGCTTGAACACCCGCCATCCGCTGCTGTGCGCCGCGATGTGTTGCCGTCCCACCATCAGGTGCTCTTCTGACCCCAGCCACCGCACCTCCAGCTGCCGACAAGTAAGGAAAAAGGTTGTCTTCAGGTGACACTGATTTAGGCGACAGTAGCGGACAAGTATTTTAGCAGGCTGTCTGCCCGTTTGAGAGTTACATTACACGTATATTCATCAGGATTGAATTAAAGGTAGGAGTTGCCGCCGACCATGTATGTGTTGTGCTCCAGGAGGTGTCGTTGCTCCCTCGGTAAGCGCGAATGATAGACGTGGAACTCCACCTCCAGCACTTCTTCATCGTCCTTCAAGTCGGGGAGAGAGAAGGAAAAGATTTCTTCTTTTCCTTCATCTGTTTAAAAATTAAGTACTTGTAATAGCAAACACTGCAAACTACATAACGTGGCTTTGAGTGTAATACACATGTAATTGCTGTTTTCAGATTAATTACCGTATTTACTAACAAAGGACTGAAGTAGCGGCCGACCTTTTTCTGAGAAAGACCTGACGATGGTGGCGCCGTAAGGGCCAGGAAGCCGCGTCAGTCCGTTGGCATCTGCCACTTCGTTGTAGAGATCCAGCATGTACTGGGGCGGCTCTGAGTGCCAGCGACGCACACCGGGCTCCGACAGACCAAACGCCTGAGGAGACAACATGATATAAGTCAAAGATTAAGAACACATGCCATAATGCTCATTCAGTTACTGATAACACTTCAGACGCAGGAAAAGGCGGTGCACCTTCAGAAGTTGTGACGGTGACACTTCAGAGTCTTGTGCCAGCGTTGGTGAGGAGGGCAGTGACAAGGGCGGGAGGGACGTGACTCCCACGGCGGCCATCACCACCACCATCAAATTCGCCAGCACTGCCATCCTCCTTTCCATGATCCTGACGAAGCTGAAGCACCTGAATGTGCCCGTGGCGGCAGATGAAGCAAGTATGCACACCTCCTCGCTGTCACCGGCTATTTACGCAAGGTGAAGACGCGGGGGCCGTGACTTAAACCTTGGGGGCGGGGCCGTCTGACGCCGCGACCCATCGGTGGTGCCACTTATGGCCGCCAGCCTCCCCGGACCCAGGACCCGCAACCTAGGGGGATGCTGCAGCCAAGTCCTGGCCTGGGAATCCCGAATCACCTGCGTCCCGCTCGCCACTAGATAGGCCGAATGGCGCCAAGGCTCACTACCAAACGTGGCGGCACCCGCGAAGGTCGTTTGTCACAGCAAAACCTGACGACCCTCTCTAGGTCGCCATCTCTCTCCTCTGTGATGTATGTTTGCTCTTCACCCTGATGTGGCACTCAACACAAGTGAGTGATCTCCGGCCATAGCCACACTTAAGGAGGCAGAGGATCAATCATCACTTTCCTTCACTTTCCTCGGGTCCCGCTTCGGATAGCAATGGGTTGTTCCTGCAGGACTCCGGGAGTGAGTCATCCTGGCGCCCTGGAGCCGCCAGCGCCAGGGCACAATACCACCTCGACTTATAAGGCCGAGAGCGGCCACCCGTTTGTCACTCAGAGTGAAGCAATGTAAGGGTCTAACAACATACTAGGAGAAATTTGATTGACGTCATTATATGAAATTAAACAGATGCTTTGTATTACCATTATTAACAAGACGTCAGCGTTTGTTGACATCTAAGCTATATTAGTCATGCTGATGGCCAAACAGTCGCACGGAAGGGCACCGCCTCTGCCTCTGCTCTGTGACGCTCATGAGTGTACATATCTTGCGGGGGAAATTTTCATGACCACCAAGATGATGAAGAAAGAGATAAAAACCGGCGGTGCTTTATTATTTTTGCCTTACAGGTCCGCGGTGAGGTGTGAGGTGCGCCGCGGGTCACGGTGTATTAGTGCTGACGACCTGGCGCTGGGCCACGTCACTCCACGGGGTGCCTCGGGTGTTCCAGGGCGAGGGTCACGAGGTGGGGGGTTACTGTCTGGATTCCAGTGACACTTGGGGCTGGTGGCGGCTGATAGTGTTATCAGCTGGCGGCGGATGGAAGGACGCAGCGCTGGCCGTGGACGGCGCCATGCTAAGTGCTCCACGTGCGGCCCGGACAGTACCGCGATATTTATATATATATATATATATATATATATATATATATATATATATATATATATATATATATATATATATATATATATATATATATATATTTTTTTTTTTTTTTTTTCTTCTTATTTCTATCATATTTTTTATGGGATAACTCTTCAAAACGCTCCGATTCGTTGATGTGCATTTAGTATTATTTTCGTAATGAATTAAGGATTGTCTTTCCGCAATAAGAATGCAATTGTAATTTTCTACATAAGTTTCATTGCCAAGTGTGGTGTGTGGCGCCGCCGTGGCGCCTCTGGAGCCCGCACTTCTCTTAATCTATTGTCACTGCCATTGCAATGCGTAGTGCACTGATAGTACAACAGAAAGTACTGTTTTCCTTCTCCGTGGTGATGGGAAGCCACCAGTGATCAAGAATGGCTCAAATTCACAATGGCTGTTTCTTTTCACGTGGACTGCAGTGCCGACGCCAATCAGAGCACCCGACGCCGAGCAGCGGCACGCACCGCGGAGCGCGAGGCGGCGAGGCGTGGCTGAGGACCCGCGACCAGGCCAACATGTAAATTTACCATAAAACTGCCACTCTTCGTCGTTGCTTATGAAGAAGCTATGTTATGTATGTGTAGCTATATACTACGTATGTATCCGTGCACGTCTCTCTCTCTCTCTCTCTCTCTCTCTCTCTCTCTCTCTCTCTCTCTCTCTCTCTCTCTCTCTCTCTCTCTCTCTCTCTCTCTCTCTCTCTCTCTCTCTCTCTCTCTCTCTCTCTCTCTCTCTCTCTCTCTCTCTCTCTCTCTCTCTCTCTCTCTCTCTCTCTCTATATATATATATATATATATATATATATATATGTATGTATATAGAAGTGTGTGTGTGTGCGTGTGTGTGTGTGTGTGTGTGTGTGTGTGTGTGTGTGTGTGTGTGTGTGGTGAAGGCGCGCCTGCCCCTCTCACTCTGTCGAAGGTGAGCTTCCCCGTCAGGCCGAGACCCACTTCCCCTGCAGCTCTTGGTGTCAAGTCTGAATTATTAATTGGAGAGCATGAGTTGTCTGAGGTGGGCAGCTAGTCACCGCACCCCGGCGCGACAAAGGACGGGCGACCCACATGGTGTTCTCCCCCATCTGTCACAGCAACCAGTGCAGTCACACTGCTTCAGATTGGTCTTCCTACACCGTGTCTCGAAACATTAGTTATTTATATTAACATACAAGGAACTTCAAGAAAATTCAGGAAAATATTTACAAGAAATAAGAAGGAAAGAGAGAGAGAAAAAAAAAAAAAACAGCGAGGTTTAACCTTAGGTCGAGGTGGCGCGATATTCCTCTCTGTAAAGTTTTTAAGTCATATATGATAAAAAAAAAAAAAGACAGAGGAAGGAGACGCATGGCCTACGATTTTTGTTGTTGTTTTTTGAGGGGTGGGGTGGGGAGCAGCGCCGCGTCGTGGGTGGCTGGAGACTTTCAGCAGGAGTGTGTGTGCCTCCATCTGTTCCGTGTTTCATGGCTTTGTGTGGCCCCATGTGACGGAAGCACGTACTGCTTTGTTTTTAAGATTATTTTCTTTGTTATAGTGATGGATTTAAAGCGCACTGCTTGGGCTTCCCGCACACCGCCGTGCAGGAGCGGGTGGTGCTGCCATCACGTACAGCACAGCGAGGGTGGCGTGCAGCACCTAACGGAAACACAGCGTAGCCAAGGGATCTCTCAGATCATAATCGTATACTTCAGACTCAAACTTACATAGAATTCTGTTAGAACTTTCTGGAATTCTTAAAAGTGCCAATATTTTTTTCTTCTCACCAGCATTAATATGTTTTTTTGATAACTTAATCATCTCTGTGTGACCAAATGTGCCTCTATTTTCATGTCCCGTTATACATATAATAAGTGTTGCCTGTCAATACTGCAAGGGAAACTTGGCGAGAAGTTGACCTTCTGTGCAGCAGCGGCAGCTCGGTGACTTATAGCGAGAGGGTGAAAGCTGACCACTACTACCCTGACAACCTGCCTGATCTGCCGCTCATGGCAGGCCAGGTCAGGGTCTCATATGTGCCGCGTTAGCGACGACAAATTACTGTGAGTGGCAGCGACGACCTGAGACGGCCGCTATCGCACCGCTGCATCTTACATCAACACCTGAGTCGACCTGCCTGCCACTTTTTGCTCGCCCTGCTGCCGCACCTCCGCTTCACGCATTCTTCTGCACCCAACAAGGGAGGACTTCTTCAAATAATATGGAAGTGTGGGTGTAATCTCCTTCATATATTCGAGTATATATTGTTTTTTTTTTTTTTTTTTACTATATAGCTTCAAACCTACTTTGTTTTTATACCGATTTTGTTTTTCCAAAATTTTTAAGCATACGATTTGTAATGACATCTAATTACCCTTTTCCTACACCTATGGAGGCCCGCACGTGTCTGTAAAGCAGAACTAGAACACATCTGCCTCTAGAACCCGTCTTGAAACGACCTAATTTCGGGTTGACGAGTTGCTCCTTCTATTAAGCGCGATCTTCCTTATGAGGGCGAGTGGCTCTGGTGCGGCGTGGCGGGTGCGGGGCCACGCACTACCCTCACCTTTAATTAAGTAAAGCCACGAAGCCAAACCTGGAGGCGGAGTGATGGGTATCGCCCGGCTGGCCTGTCATCTAGCTTCGCCTCGCTCATTAATGACCAACTTGCCTACCAGCTGGATGTCTCTCACCCGGCCATTATTTTTCCCTATAGCATACCAAACCCACCCAAAGATTCACACACACACACACACACACACACACACGCATATATACATATATATATATATATATATATATATATATATATATATATATATATATATATATATATATATATATATATATATATATATATATATATATATATATATATATATATAGGGTGTTCCATAAGTTTCCATACATATGGTACCACGAACGCCATTACAAACATAAATCTAGATGTGTTTGAATGTGTTTTCAGCAGTGGAGGACACGCATTGAAATGTGTTTTCAACACAAAGGCAGTCATGTAGAGCATATCATATAAATAAAAAATGTTTTTTTCTATAATTCTATAAATTCTTATAATTTTTCCTATGTATGGAAACTTATGGGATACTCTGTATATATATATATATATATATATATATATATATATATATATATATATATATATATATATATATATATATATATATATATATATATATATATATATATATATATATATATATATATATATATATATATATATATATATTTTTTTTCTTTTTTTTTGGAAGAGAGAGAGAGAGAGAGAGAGAGAGAGAGAGAGAGAGAGAGAGAGAGAGAGAGAGAGAGAGAGAGAGAGAGAGTATATGGAACAGCTTAATTGGTAGCAGCAACAGTATCATGTTGTGCGTTAGTCGTATGCAGACTCTGTCCCCGCCAAGCAGGGCTGACCAGTACTGCACACGAGTTAACTTAAAAAAATAAATAAATAAATAAAAAAAAAATAAATAAATAAATAATAATAATTAAGGTGATAAAAGAAAATTAAACAACAGTAATAATTTGTTATGATGGCTTGTGCTTCAAAATATAAAAATCATATAAAACGTTTCACTGTTTTAGTCTCAACATGGAAAATTGGTGAAATTAGTGACCAAACATCCCTCTTTAGTTGTAGATGTATTGACAGTATTCGCATTAGGCCAAGCCAGGCTCAGCTAGGCGCCCACCATCTATGCTCGTGTCCTGACTGACCAAGTTACGCTCCCTGAATTGCTCACCATGACGTCATGCCCAAGAAATCTAGTCCGTCGCCTGATGTCATCTCAAGGCCTCAGAATGAAGTAATAGCAGACCAGCGGCCGAATGACGTCATTGCCTTCAAGTGAGCGCCGCGGCTCGGCCAGTGCGGTGACCGGCGAGTGTCAACACTAGCGTGAATGTTTCCTTGCCGTCAGCTTATAATTACAACATTTGACCTCAGTTGTATATTTTTTAGCTATTGTTGTTTTCAATGGAATCGTTTATGTATTTCACACAAAACAGTTTGTAAAGGTCCATCTTCTTAAGTCACATGTTGATCAGTCGTCATATCGACCCTGTTGTGTTGTCGTCAAACCTCTTTTTTATTGCAGTCCTGTAGGTCAGCAAACACTTTCCCCATAGACTACTGGTTGCATCCGTAGGGTTACTTAATTGTTGATACCATGAATAATATGTTAAAGTGATGTGCTTCTCTAGAGTTTGCATAACATTTCCATGCTTTATTTACTTTTGTCGCAAGTAGCTATTTTAAGATATGAGACGTCTTACAGAGGCTGAGTCCATAAAAGCTGCCTTGCCCCGCATTTCCACGTAAGTGTTTACTGCGTTCCAGCCTCGCGTGATGCATCACCTGTCCTTCAACGACTGCACAACAGAGGATACATAGGAATGCAGCTATCATTAATGCTGCAGGCGAACACAAGAACGCGATACGAACCATAGCTCCTGCTGTCCGGATCTATGTAATGAGGTGACGTCACGCCTTATCCTGTAGCCCCTCGCTCCTCCTGTTGATGAGACGCCTCTACCTCTATGCGGCAGCTCTTATTGAACACGCTCGTCACTAGGCCTCTTCATAAAAAGAAACAAATAAATAAAGATAATGCAAAATTGCTGATGGCCTACGTTTAGCTTTGTAAATACATTTTTCTGAGGAATAACACGACGTGTAGTTTCCATTTCCGTAGCCACACACATGTACACTTCTTAGCAATGTAGTGTAGATGTACGAGCTTTTCATGTATCTATCTTTCATATTTATCTGTTTGTGTATGTGAGTACTTAGTCGTATCATAATATCTAGAACTCGTGCACTGCAGAGCTCTACGGAAAGGCGGCTGGCCTTGGTGGCTGGTAATTATCACACAGGTGCGCCAGCGACTGAGAGACATGAGGAGGGAGAGGCGATGGTGTCACCTGCTGACATCACCCTTTCATTAGCCACACACACATACACACACACACACACACACACACACACACACACACACACACACACACACACACACACACACACACACACACACACACACACACACACACACACACACACACACACACACACACACACCTTATTAATACAAAACTACTTTTCTGTATAGTACTTGCATAATGTTCTCTTTCTAGTCCTCTCTCTCTCTCTCTCTCTCTCTATCTCTCTCTCTCTCTCTCTCTCTCTCTCTCTCTCTCTCTCTCTCTCTCTCTCTCTCTCTCTCTCTCTCTCTCTCTCTCTCTCTTAATATTATTATTTTTTTCAGTTATTTCATCATCACGTCCATTCATTCATTCATCTCTTTTTATTCTTATTTTCTTCCTTCCATTACACTTTTTTTCTCTTATCTTTTCTTCCCAAACACCCATGCAAGGGCCTAGACATCTGTTGCTCTTTGATCATGTTGTATAATCATTTCCCAGTCTGGCGCGCTCGAAGCAGGGCTCTTTGGTTATTAATCTCACTGCACATGTGTGGTAGCCCTCGCATGGCAGGTTTGCGCAAATGGATATGCATTGTAACTTTAAAAATCTGGCGACATATCACAGTCCGAGTTGAAATAAAAACATCTTATTGAAAGACTTAACAGTTTTAATGATACACCGACGTGGCCCGCTACTATGACACAGGACTGCTGGAACTCATGAGTTACAAGGATTTACTCCCTGGTTTTATGGAATCAGCTGTATAAGGTGAAAAGAGTTGAGGATAAGGAGAGCGTATTACAAAGAACGATGTTAAAGAAATTGCAAATAAAGGGAGGATTAAATAAGACGAAGAAAAGGAAGCATGTTAAAAACATGTCAGAAACCGCTGCGTATGCGCATTACAAGGAAGCACACAACAACGTGCATGTAAATACTGTTGTAGTCTGATCTGGTCAGTGTTGCCTCTCATAGAGTGAAGGCATTCGCTTACTAATATATGATTAAAGCATGAGTCGAGAAAGAACAAAGAATGCCACATGAAGGCCAACTGCCTCTTTGCAGATTTGCATTTCGGTTGTGGTATATTACTCGTGTGATGAAGCTGCTGTCACACACACACACACACACACACACACGTGTGAGTAGCGAGCAAGGGTGGCACATATCTTAGCGAGGTAAGGAGGATGGGCAGATTGGGGCAAGAAGAGGGAGAGAGGTGAAGATGGAAACGGGCGGGCTTCAAGAGTCAGAGGCTGATCATCCAGTGACAGACTCCATGAGAAGGGAGAAGTCAAATGTCACTTCTCTAGGAATAAAAATGAATATATGTCCCAACAGGATGGCAGGCAAATGTACAAAACGATGGTATTCTAAAAATAGAAAATATCTTTATGTGCAAAAGCCATCGAGGTACAATTAGTTCTGATATTTGGAGACACATGGCGTCATATGTAATCTATTTTAAGTTTATCCTATTTGGATACCGTTAGTATTTCTAGAATTCCGAGCTGTTGATGTTAAGAGCATTAATCGTAAACCACTTAGATTCTCTTCCGGCATCGAGTCTAATTTTGTTCTGAGGTGCCTGGCTCCTCCTACTGACCTCCCTCTCCCTCTCGCCCCTCTAGGATCTGTCCGTCCCAGAGGTGAAAGCCCCACAGGTGTTATCAACATACTGAACCTCTGCTCGATGATTGCTGATGAAAGATTACAAGCTGAGTTTTTGCGAAAGGTATATTGCCTCATGATGAACTCGAACCTCTTCGGGAGACCATTTTTGGCAACAGAGGTTGCTAGCATTTGTTTCTGGGTCCTGCTGGTCTTGGCTCCTCCCTGTGCTCCGCCTCCCTCTCTCCTTCGTCCCTCCCTGCTGCCAATTGACCACGCCCCCATGGTCCCTGCCACCTAGTGCTCAGCTACTCAAGTGATGATGATCTGTGTGTTGTGCAGCGAACGATCGTTGCTGAAAGAAGGACGAAACACGTTCTGTTCCACAACAGTTTCTTGAGATCTTAACGCCTTGTGGATGATGTCTTCATTATGTTAAGAGCATTATGATGATCATGATGATCCGTAGAGTTATTGGTAAATGCTTCTTTGACATATAATAATATGTCGAATTCATTTATGAGATGGAAGGCACGGTAAGAGAACAGTTGAGGTTGATTTATTGTGCTTGCTGCTGCCCAACAAATCTTTTGTCGCAGTAACGGAAACTGTGTACAGAGCCAAGCACGCCCTGCCTCCCAGGGGCGAGCAACACAGTCTGAACAGTGAATGGGTACATCCACTTGAATTTCTTCAAAGGAAAGCACAGAACCGGGAGGACGTGGGTGAGAACAAATTCAGCGGCCAAATGACTGTATAATTATGTGCTAGATCATCATTGTTCTCTCTCTCTCTCTCTCTCTCTCTCTCTCTCTCTCTCTCTCTCTCTCTCTCTCTCTCTCTCTCTCTCTCTCTCTCTCTCTCTCTCTCTCTCTCTTAACACTTAATGAAGAGGTAGTAACAAGTGCTTCCCTTTACGTTCTTACAGAAGGTTAGTTTTCACGACACACGTGCAGACCCCTTCCCACCCTCTCTCTCTCTCTCTCTCTCTCTCTCTCTCTCTCCACCACACACACACACACACACACACACACACACAGACACACGCGCGCGCGCTATCTATCTATCTATCTATCTATCTATCTATCTATCTATATATATATATATATATATATATATATATATATATATATATATATATATATATATATATATATATATATATATATATATATATATATATATATATATATATATATATATATATATATATATATATATATATATATATATATATATATATATATATATAGTTAAGATGACGTCTGTCGCTCTGAGTGCCTAAACAGATGCGTAATTCATACAAGGATGTTTACTTTATGTTATGCCTGTAATACAACAAACAGTGACACGGAGGAGGAGGTAGTGTATGGAGAAGGAGGAAGAGGTATGGTGGAGGAAGACAAGGAAGAGGAGGTAATGGTGGAGGAGGAGGAGTAGGAGGAAAAGGAGGAGAAGAAGAATAAGACAAGAACAACAAGATAATGAATGGAAGAAGAACAGGGAGGAAGGGGAAGAGTAGGAGAAGGAGATAAGGTAAGGAGTGAAGACGTGAACAAAAAAAGAATAAAGAATAGAGCAGGGAGATAAAGAGGGAATAAGAAAAAAAACTTGGAGGACGAGGGAGTGAACACAGAGAAAGAAGGAATAAAGACGAACGAAAGAGAGGGAAAAAATTTCCTTGGTGTTTTTGTGATGGATAATTGTGTTTCTGTTGTGTGGGTGTGTTGTGGTGTGTTGTGGTGTGCTGGACGTGCGGCAGTGTTATGGGTGGGTTCTGGGGTGTTTGGGGGTGTTTTACGATATTTTAGGTATGTTTAGAGAATGTTTGAGGGTTAAAAGTGTGTTTATAGGAATATTTTGAAAGGAACGTGTATTTACTCTTTCCATTCAGTCCTACCTGTTTTTTTTTTTTTCCTTTTTCATTTTTTACTTTTGTATTTTCTTCCTTGTTACTCTTTTCTGCCCCACCTTCTAACTTATCAATTTTAGTCTTTCTATTCAGTCTTATCCATTTGCTATTATTTTTTTCTTTATTTTTTTCTTTCGTCTTTTCTTTTCATCCTTGTTACTCCGTTCTGCCCCGTCTTCTAATTCATCAATTTTACGTGCACCCCATTCAATCCTATCCATTTCCTGTTCTTTCTCTTTTTCCTTTCGTCTTTTCTTTCTTTCTTTCGTCTTCTGTCACCGTTGTTGTATACTGTTAGGAACACATATATGTTGCAGCCCTGTCGGTGAGCACATGAACATGCTGTGTGTATGGGATAGCCTCGTATGAGTACGCATGAGTATTGTGTGAGTGAGCCAGCTAGCGGCGTTGTGTTGCTCGTTCTTCAAAGAGTACTGTGTGAATGAGCCAACCAGCGGCGTTGTGTTGCTCGTTGTTGACGGAGGCTGTCGCCGTTATCTATATCGCTAATGGAAGGTTGGTTGACCTCTGAGGCCCTGGAGTCATGAGGGTGTCCGTGTGCATGTGTGTGTGTGAAGGTTAGCTAATCATGGAATAATTGTTATACTGTACTATTTAATTGTAGTTATGTGAGTGTGTGTGTATAGTATAAGTAGCAATTACTCTTAGCAGTATTGATAATCAGAATGACTAGTAATTATATCTTGCAAGCTGGAATAGGTGTAGTTAGGTGTCACCTGGCAGAGGTGGTCACATGGGAGGCAGGGTGTGAGGCACCCTTTGGCACTGAGAGACAGAGAGAGAATACCGGGACCGCGTCGCGACAACGCGTGTGAAGGAGATTAGGAGACGAGGAAAAGCGAGCTCAGTCCTTGCGAGTCGAGTTCACGTGTGTGACTGAAGTGCCTGGCCGCCCCCTGTGCTTGCCTGTATGTCGTGACTGTATTGCATGATGACTTGTGTACTGATGCGTCATACATGGACATAAGAAAAAACGTATTTTTTCTCCCCCAATCACCAAGTAAACTCTCTGCCACTTCTGGGCTATATATATATATATATATATATATATATATATATATATATATATATATATATATATATATATATATATATATATATATATATATATATATATATATATATGTATACTCAGTAGCAACACCTGTCACTTCCCTACTTGGCGAAAGCTTTTTGTGATTGGTTCAACCCCCCTCAAAAATTAAGCCTTGAGGCTCCACTCGACGTTTTCCACCTGGTCATGTCCTGTCCTTTTCCGTGATCCTTGGGTGAGGAGAGCGAAAGAGAGTAAAGTGTGGACTCAATTTCTCTCTCTCTCTCTCTCTCTCTCTCTCTCTCTCTGGATAGGAAGATGGGTAATTATTACTAATATATACTACTATTACTACTACTACTACTAGTAGTAGTAGTAGTAGAGAACAGCCGGCTAGCGGCTGGTCTCGATCGTGTTGATGCTTTCGGCTGAAACCCGCCGGCAGTTCCGGGTGGCTAGAGCTAGCCGGGAGGAAAAATTGCCCCGTGTAAACCTGCCTTAAATCCGCGCTGCATCTCCATTGCGTTAAAAATCCTCTAGTTGAAGTTACATGGGTTTTAAGAGCGTTTTTGTGATTCTAGTTACAGATTAACATTTTTTATATTGTTAACAGGGGAAACACTCAAGAGAACCCGGCTTATTACCTCTGTGGCCTTTGAAAATAATCGTGGTGAGAGCAGTGCGCTACCGGTCCCACGGTAACGGGAGCTGAAGGGGAGGCGGTGGTGGTGAGGCGCGCGTCGTCTGCTGAGTGTTGACAGTCAGAGGAGCCAAAGAGGCAAGATGGCGGGGCGGTGGGACTGCTTTCAAGGCCTCCCTCACGGCTGGGAAGTAAGGTTCGACGGCAGAGTTGGCAGATAGTAAGTTGTTATTCGCTGTCTGGTCGGAATATGGATTCTTTATGGGGTAATGGTTACATATCGCTGTGTTTTTTGTGAGTGTGAGATGTTGGTGTGAAGGCCAGGTTGAGCCTTCCACCACAACTGTTTCGTGATGCTTTGCTGGACGTGTCAGTTCCGTGAGGCTGTGTTCCACTAGTCAGTGCAGCATGTTGGCAGTTTAGGTGACGACGGTGTGTGTTATGTTAGTGCCAAGGCCGTGTGTGGATGGTTACCAGTTATGTGCTTGAAAGCGGGGTTATAGGGCGGGGGGAGGCCAAAATAACCCAAATTTGGTAAACTTCAAGTATCTAAAGGGGGAAATCCCCAAGAAATAGTCAACAAATAAGGAGTATCCGCTTCCCCATACCCCATGTGCTATCTTAACCTTTTAAAGTCCCTAACCTTGCTAATGGGGGCCTTGTCTCCATAACCCCCGTGTTACACAATGCTAACAGGTAACATTGCAGTTTAACACAATATATCCTATCTTTTCTTCTCAATCCCCTACAAGCTTGGGGACCTTGTGGGAAAGTGGGGTTTTATGGCAGGGGAAGCCAAATTATGCCAAATTTGGACATTCATGAAAAGTCTAAGGATGATATGCTTTATTTGAAAACTGGGGAAATTTCTAGCCTAACCTAACCTAAGCTTCCCCATGAACTCCCCTTCTCTTCCTTAAGGACACTAACCTAACCATGGGGCCCCCCCACCTCCCCTGATCCTCCCATAAGGACACTAACCTAACCTAACCATTTAGCTTGATAAGTGGGAGGTCCTGAGTGTGGTTGGTCTATCTCCTCTTCCTCATCCTCAAAAGGTACTGGCACCACTGATTGTTCAGCACATGATTGATTTTAGCAAAAGACTGGGATTTCATTACTGGCAACCTTTAGAGAAAACATGACATATTTCTAACAGTTTCCAAGTTTTTACACATCACTGTTTGAAATGTTAATCTAACATGCTAGGTTCCTCCCTAGTGCCACCAACAGAGGCAACAAAACATTACTCACACTTAGAGTGATAAAACTGTCTGGGCCACCTAAGATCCACTCAGGCCCAATCTTGGTCTGACTGGCAATGTCACGCTTGTGTTACCTTGGCTATCCTGCCTGGGGCTTTAATCCTCAACATCAATCTCTCATAGCTGCTTTATCACACCTTCGGATGAATTTCCCTTGGGATGGTATATACTAATAATAGTGATTTAAATATCAGGACAGCATTGCCCTTAGATAAATTCCCATCTCCTGATTGTTGTCATAGTTTCCTTGTGTTTATATTCAAACAGACTATTAATTACTTTCATATTTGCAGTTACTTCATTGACCACTTGAACAAGAAGACATCATGGGAGGACCCACGGCTGAAGAGTGCTCCACCTCCCCCTCCTCACCCGGAGAGTGGGCACAGCGAGATCAAGAGTCGCCAGGAGAGTCAGAGTGTCTCCCACCACCCGGTGAGACTCAGACTACCGACCAGATGCCTGTTTTGCAATTACCTTTTAGCCAGTGCATTGGTGCTGCTGCTTTCCACTTGTCTTAAGGGCATTGGTGCATTATAGAGATGCAGCTAAAAGTTAATGCTTCATGGTTCAAAGATCATTTGTTTTGAAAGATATTTATCAAATAGAATATTGATTTATTATAGGTATTAATGTATCATCTGTTTAAGAAAAGTTTGCACAAGAGTTTAGTGTAAAAGTATGACCTAGCTCAACAGTAAACCCAACCTTTGTGTTACTTAATTTTTGACCAGGTAATGGCCTAATGTGGAGTTTCCTAACCCATAATCCTCATTATTTCATATAATGTAAACACTATGCTTCCTCTAACATAGGTTTTGTCAGGCTTGGCATACTAACAGCACATTGGCATTGCCCTGCATCCCTTAACTCAGTTTTCAGTTAGATTCAGCATTCTGACAGAACACATTCATTTACTTGTATTTCCCCGAGCCAATTTCCAGTTAGGCTTGGCATACTAACAAAACATTCTCATTCCCCCTGCATCCATTCAGCCTCCCTGGATGAGTCCCTTCCTGGGTGGGCGGTTCTCCTCTGTCTACCCTTCATTTGGAGGTTATAACTTGGCTTACATGCCTCCATATGCACTGTATGGTCCTGTTTATCCACCGCAGGTACTAACATGCATGAATGCCACTTTGTGTTGTATGGGCAAACTTCTGGGAGATATTCAAATTAAGTAGAAATTATTAGAGCATTTTGAAAGGACTTGTACATATATTTATGTTTCCTATCTTATGTGTAAATATTATTTCCCTCTATGTGATATACAGATATCTTCAATGGAAAATATTGTAAGACTTAGTATATGCATGACTATCTAATCCCTGTGTACATGCATACCTTTTATACATCAGAGAAATGAAAATCTGGAGTGCATGTGGACATAGCCTCAGAAGATGACATTACATTTACATTTGACTGACATAAGGCCTTCAGTGGAATGGTGTTAGTAACCTCACAGAATGACTGTCCTTATTATAAAGATGACACCTTTCTTGATCCACTTCTATCAATTACATGTCATTCTTCATTTTGTCAGTAATCCCTGAAGAATGTCTGGATTATGTATACTCTGTTCAACCATTAAGACAGTTCTGAGATGAGTATTGCCTGGAATACATCTTTAGTGTTACTGAATCTTGTGAAGGAACAGTGGTGATATCTGCAGGCAGGGAGACATGACAAAGAGCATCCTATAAACAGCATCCATCCCACTCTATATCTTGATGAGTAGTGGTTTCTATTAGTGGGGAGTGACAGTCAGTGCTCCCTCAGCTTATTGCCACCAATATTCCAAACCCTCAAACAACCCTTTCATGTGATGAGGTACAGGATGGAATGGTGCATTGTTTCACCAATCTCATGACTAGCCCTATAATGAGATGCTGGGTGAAAATCAGAGCTCTCCTTCAGTTCTGATGATTATTTTTTCATTATGAGATACAAGAAGAATATTTGGGATGTTTAGTGTTATCAAGTTGGGTTCTTCTGTTAGGAGTAAGAGCCCTCTTTCTGTCAGTATCATACTAGACAAAAGAGATGTATATTATTTATTTCACTTTTACTCAAGATGTATTATTTATTTCACTTGTATTCAAGCTTTGAAGCACACAAAACTTATTGAGATGGATAGTGATGAATTACCATTGATATAAACAGTGATATTTTCTTCTGTGCAAGACTAATGCTCCTGCCTTTTTCTTATTAGAAGTTATTAGGACAACATGAGTTCAAATGGAGATAACCATAGATGATTTCTTGGCTTCTCCCACAAGGATGTAAGTCCTCATGCTACTGCTTATTGTGGTCTAGTGGCTTGATCATCATTTAAATCATGCTTGGAATGGCTGTCTGGCTACCTCCTTGACTAGTGATGCATGAAACATTGGTGGCTTCAGTAAGATAAGTAAACATATTACCACACTTGCGCAGAGGAGGTAGGTATTGTTCTCACTAATCATCTTATTGTATTTAATGGAGTGTCCTATTTGAAATTAAATTGTTTTGAAACCTAAAATTGTTTTCTTGAATGATGCTAATGAGTGCAGTCAGTTGAGAAATAAGCCATAAATATTAAATTAGACTTATTGTAAATTTAATTATTAAATTTTTTTTTTCATTAATAGTTTTTTAGATTGTTTTAATTCAAGTGGGACACCCTGTATATTTTCCTCACTGTGAATGTATATGCTGTTAAGGTGTTTTGTTACTTGTTCCTGTTTACTTATGTATGTGGGAACATATAATTTGTTTTCAGCTTAATATAAAAATCCCTGTCTTATGTCAGTATGAAATCCCATAGTTGAGGGAGTTATATTATTATACACTTTCTATTTATTTCTCTAGCTTCATTCTTATCTTATGTCTCTTTTCCACTGCAAAGAGACTTGCTTCATTCTTATCTTATGTCTCTTTTCCACTGCAAAGAGATTTGTTTTAATTCAAGTGGGACACCCTGTATATTTTCCTCACTGTGAATGTATATGCTGTTAAGGTGTTTTGTTACTTGTTCTTGTTTTACTTATGTATGTGGGAACATATAATTTGTTTTCAGCTTAATATAAAAATCCCTGTCTTAGAGTCAGTATGAAATTCCGTAGTTGAGGGAGTTATATTATTATACACTTTCTATTTATTTCTCTTGCTTCATTCTTATCTTATGTCTCTTTTCCACTGCATATGTTTATCATATCTTTAAGATTTCAGCTTTCATTGAGAATCTTAGTTTTACTTTATTTTGAGGATGTTTATACCTTCATATTACATCAGTGCTATTTTCATGCTTTATCACCCTTTTTATTGCAGAAATATTATTTGTAGAAATTTTTCTCTTATAAAAATTGTAATTGAATGGAAAGTTGTTATAAATTACATAGCATGCCATTATTATGGATAATTTTATATGTTCTTAAATTCTTTATTAGATGTGCTTTGTACTCTGAATGGCCCCTCAGGTTATGTTGGCTTTTATCACATCACGATACCTGCCACTAGACCAGGGTTTTAAGTAGTAATGACAGAAACACACTGCTTTCAGAATGTGTCACATGCCACTGAGCCACCCCCTTTGAAAAAAAGTGTTGGAGGCCATCCATCCCCAGATGTTAACAAAGGACGTGGCTCACTCACCTCACAGCAGGTTTTATGCACCTCCTTTACTGTGCATTCATTACCAATGAGTATGTCATTCACTAGAAAGATAGAGAACTGAGTACTATGTTTGATAATGTTTTCATGAAGGAAATGAAGGATTGGATAAAGTGGTGGTAATGAACATCTTATTTTGTGAACTTACATTTCAATTTGTGTGCTATAGTCTTTAGGACTATGGCTGCATTTACATTACATGTAACACATCCTTCTTGTGTAGTATGGGAGGTAAGAGGTCTTTAGTAAGTGCATGTTTTATTTTGTCAGTACTTTACTTTTTAGTCAAGTTGGATAAACTAAAAAATGTTTATTTGCTATAATTCCATTTCACCATTTTCTGTTTTCTTATTTTGTAATTCAGACCCACTAAAGTTTGGTAGTATTCAAGGTAGTGTATATGTTTTTAATATATCTTTGCATGTTTACCTCTCAGTGGTGTAAACTATTTCTGATCTTTGGTAGCAAACACACACACATGTTTGTAGCATAGATATAAAATAAATAGTTGTTTTATAGAAAATAATTAGACAAGTGTATGGCACAAAATATCTATCTGATGTGAACTACTTTCTTAATGATACATTAATGTTCCCCATCAGGAATCAGGACTCTTGGAGGCAGTTGAACACTCCCAACTAGCCATTGCCAAGATCTCTGCCATGTTTCCCACTGTACCAGAAAGTCACATTAAGGATCTTATGAGGAAGTAAGTGTGATTGTATGGAAGACCTTGCTTTTCTTGACACTAGAGAGAGACAGCTTTGCTTTGGGACTGCCGTCTTGAAATAAAAAAAATCTCTTCCTAACAAATTAACCTTATGAGAGTTTCAAGAATAAAGCTTAGATTTCCATTGTTCATTAAACTTTTGAACCTGTACACTTGATGGAAGATGTGCATGCCCTTCTGCTAACAGTGTTTGCACTAACCTTGGGATTAGGTACCACAATAGGGAAGCTGTGGTCATCAGTGCTCTTCAAGTCCAGAAACATCCTCTTGCCACTCCCGGACCTTATGGCACCTTCACTCCACCTCCTATGAGGCACTTTATTCCCACTGCTACAGCCATTATGGCTTTACAAAGCACTAAGGCATCCACTGTTGTGTCCTCCACTGGAGCAACACCTGCTGCTGCCACTACCACCACCACCACTACTACTGCTCAGGAGAAAGAAGGATCACATAAAGTAGCCACTACCACAGGTAATGGCACAGCTGTAGGTGCCTCTGTCTCAACAGCACCTGTGGTTACATCTTCAAAAGTAGATCATTCTCTCCATCATCCAGTGCATGAGCGCACAAAAGGGACACAGATCCTTGAAGAAAAGAACAAATCAGGCCGACAAGGGTCTGTAGAGAGGTGTATGGGATCACCTTTCCATGGCCGTGGATCTGTTGATAAGTCTACAGGGTCCCCAAGGTTGGGACAGGGTTCAACAGGCTCTCCATTCTTTGGTCGCGACTCTCCACTCTTGTCCTCTCGGGCTTCTTCCCCCCACACCTTCATGGACGGTTCTCCACGGCCCACCACACGCTCTACTTCAGAATTCACTCGCTCCCTCATGGATTCACCTCGAATGGACTACCGTCATTCTCCCAGGTCTACTCCACACTCTCCCAAGATCAAACTCAGGTACCTTTTATTTGCTGTCCTTTCATCCCCAGAGTTTGGTGTTGCATATTTCCCTACATAGAAAATGGTAATGTATTATTCAAACTTGTTTAATATGCATTTAGTATCCTTGTTTGGTTCATGGGATTGCTGATTTACTATATTATGTATTAGACTTTTTATGGTGTGAAATTAGTCCAATTGAATTAGCACAAGTAGATATTTTCATTAATTTTGTGTATTTTAATTTTCCAGGGGACACTAAGCCCTTTGGTGCTGTGAAGCATGGTGCTTGTGTTGTGTAGCTTACATGTATGAGATGTCAGCTCCCTAGTGGTAGACCCTGCAGCATATTAGGTATTGTGATTATTTTTTTTATGAATTGGATGTATTTAGTTGCTTATTTATGTTTTCTTATGATAATTCATGCAGAGTGAGTGAACAAATAAGTATAAGTATAGAATGTTAGAGGCTTATGCTCACAGTACTACACACACAATCTGTTCACAGTCTTCTGTACTCTGCTGTATTTTATAAACATTGACAGATTCATTCTACATTAATATTTAGGATTGTAATGATTTTCCACTCTTTTTCAAAATCTGAGTCATCACATTCTATTGATCCAGTGTATATTGGAATGGAGTATGATTCCCTTACATGGGAGTTGGATCCACTTGCACAGCTTGATTACACAAGGTGGAGTTTAAAGCTTTTTGATTCCTCATCTCCCCACCTTAGCTGATTGTCTGTAACTTTTCACACTGTGCCAGTATTGTGGCTCATGTTGTGCATCATTATTTCCATGGCTTCTGCATGCCTCTGCCCCTTTCCCATAGCATTTTCTGCTTACTCACCATTATTCTGTCCACCTTACTCATACAAGAGTTAACCAATACTTTTAATCTTTCCATTTCACTGCTGGTTAATGCACGCTGGAACTAATATATATATATATATATATATATATATATATATATATATATATATATATATATATATATATATATATATATATATATATATATATATATATATATTATATTCATTGCATAAATGTTTTCTGGCATGTCACTAAAGTTATGATGATATTTTTTTTATTTGTTGAATATTTTTGTATAATGAATCAAGAAAAAAGATGCAGATTAAAAGCAGATTTAAGAAAAGTAAGTTTGATATCTTCGAATTGTTTAAGGTGAAACTTCAAATGTGATGAGATGGGCACTGATAATGATATGAAACATGCCATTAGGAGTGAATGTGGCTACAGAGGAAAGAGAAGTGGCTAGCTGGATAATAGTCCATTTTCCCTTTTTAATAACTAGAAAGTATGAATCAGAAGCCCATAGTGGGATTATACACCAATACTAGGGAATCACTCCTCACTGCAAATAAGGCGCCTAAAGCCAGAGTGATGTAAGCACTGAAAGTTAAAAATGGAGAAAAGCGCTGTCAAAGTTTTGCAAGTTTCAAAATGCGATTTCTCTTCAATGGATTGAGAGAGAAAGTAATGATTGGTATTAAAAATTTAGTTGTTTATGCCCTTTACAACTATTTAATTACTTTATTAAAATTACATTATTAAAAATAAACAGTTGATCTCACTTTTTCTTTGAAACAATTTTGTTAAGGATATCAAACAACTACATTAGAATTGTATCTAGTGCCCACACATTGTTTATTTCCTTTATTCTATCAAGTTGCTGTATTTTCTTTGTACTAATAGGGGAATCATAACAATAAAAAGTCTTCTTTTTTAGTGAACTTATCAATTTTATGAAGCAAAAATGTAGGCAACATACAAGTACTTCCAAAGATGAACACAAATGAAGAGAATGATACAAGCTTAAAAAATGAAACTGGAAGAAACTAAAACAAGAGAAATAAGAAACGTTATGAAGATATACCAATATACCAGTATAAATGATAATAGAATATAAAGTAATAATAAAATCATCCAATGCTTCCAAAGCTCATGTAGGCTTCCACCATGCTTCTTCATCTTTTGGCATTATTTTTCTTTGATTTTCTTTCTCTGGAGGGTCCTGGCTCCTCAGGGGATATGCTGCTGTCCACCATGATAATGAAAAGGTTATATGTTGTATAGAAGCAAAATTAAGACAGCAACTTGTCATTTAAGGGTAACAAGCAGGCTGGAGGGAGGGAGAGTGTGAAGTGTGTGGGTGTGGTGGTGGGGAGGTGTCCTGGCATGACATGTGACTTGCAGCAAGAGCTGTCAATGGCTGGCCCTTCCTGCACGGCTGTGGTGAGAGATTTACTTCTCTCTGGCCCCAGCAACTGATAGCTATCATTCAAACATGACAAGAAGGTTCTGTGGATAATTTCACTTGGATGGATTTTTGACCCAATTGTTGGGTCCTTTCTGATGTCTATGCTCTCTCCCGTCATGGTAGGAAGGTTGGGGAAGACAATGCAATAAAAATAATAATTTCAGCCACAAGATCACTTATGTCACTCTGGCTCTGGATGCCTCAAATATTCTGAGAAATACCTGCAATTCTTCCATTCTTTAGCTGTTGTTATGTTCAGCATTGCTAGTTTTATGATTATCATATAGATTATCTTGTGAACTTGCTTCACTGCTATGCTTGCAAGGAAGGAAAATGGTTGGATGTTCTGGCTGTATGATGAAAGACAGGAGATTAAGTCTGATGTGGATATGGAGTGAGGATTAAAGCTCTAACATTCAGGCAGTAAAGATGAGTTATTTCAAAAGTCCTTGTGGTTTGAATAGTTTGGATAGTAAAAATAATGAAAGTGTATATGAAGTGTTTACTGTGTCTGTTAAAGGTGTGGGAGTGAAATAGGGGTTTGAAGAGTTGGTTAGATGTAACAACCTCTGATGGTTTGGTTTGGTCATGTGGTTAGAATGGGAGAAGGTAAGATTACAAGGATGTTATGGTTGTGAGAGTAAGATTCCATATGAAATGGAGGACTGAGTGTTGAATACCTGAGAGGAGTGAGTGATAATGGGAGCTTGAGGGGAATTGACATCTGAAATATTAAACCATTGTATTATTTCAGGTACTTGAAAGGAATATTTCCTAAGGTGGAGCCAACCATTATTCTTGATGTTTTGACCCAGTGCAACTACAATGTTAAGGATACCTGTGAGAAACTGGTGCTCTTGGGATATGACAAAAAGGATACTGTGCTTGCTCCACCAAAGCTTAAGGACCGTCCTGATGGCAAGGAAAACAAGGCTGTCTCAAAGCCATCCCCAGGACCTGCACGGCCTAAGAATCTTAGTGAAAAACACAAGAAGAAAGGTATCTGCAATAGTTTGGCTAGTTGTTTAGTTCTCAGTTGTTTCATCTGCATTGTGGAAGTCTACATTGTATCCTAATTCTAAGTATGTATAGTCTGAAGGGAATAACATTAATGGAACTTTTGGACAGTTCCTGAAGTATAAGTTTGATAACAATGCACTAAAAGAAGAAGCGACTCATTATTCCTGAGAACCTTGATGTCACACAACATTTTATTTCAGTTCGCAATGAGTTAACCTCAGGTTACCCTGACTTGACTCCCACGGTGGTGACCATGGCCCTGCAGTCAGTGTACTATGATGAAAATCGTGCCCGTCAAGTGCTGGACAACATGGTGGAGTCAGACAAAAAGACACAAGAGGCACTTGCCAGCTGTGCATCTCAAATGCCCAGGTCTGCACATTCTCCCTCTTTCTTTATTATGACACGAAGACAGATTTAAGTCTTGCCATGAATTCAGTGCTGGGTTAAAAAATTCTGGGATTAGGTGCTACGAATGGACTGTGGCATTGTCATAAGGCAGCTACCAGTTGGCTGACTTTACAGGTCTAGAGTGTTGCATTGAATTGCATTCCTCAAATCTTACTCACATTTTATAGCCAGTCACCAAATTTCTCGGGTTATCCAGACTCCCTAAGCTCCAGATGTGGTTCCTCGTTACATTAGAAGTGATTTAAAGTGATCAAGTAATGCTGTGCATCTGATTTGTATGTAGTGTGATTGGTGGGGATTAGTCATCTCCCCTTTTGAGGCCTAAAGGCTAACACATTAGGGAGTGCTTATGAATATATGTAGACATTTTATCATGGGTAATCTCCTTTAAGTATGGTGTCATCCTGTTGTGCATGCTATGACATAGCCAGTTCTATAAAAGTAATGAAATTTTATATTGTACATTTCAGCAGATCCACAGAGTCCAAGACTGTGACTCTCAATCTGATGGGCTCACCTCCACTTGCCCGAAGAGATGGAGTGAAGCCCACACGCCCCACCTTGCCCAGAACAAGGATCAACACTGCCTGGACAGCTGCTCAAACGTATGATATCACCTGATGAACTGTTACTTTATTAGCAATTCATGAGTTATGGGTCTCAGATTTCAGAAGAATAGTGTATGCAGATAGAAGATTTAAATAAAAAATAGTTTAGCTGAGTAAGGTGATCTATGAAGTAAATGGAAATAGAATTTGAGAATTTTTTGATAAACTATGTTAATGAGAAATAGAACATGCATTATGTTGTTTGCAGTGTTTCTCGAGGAACTAACACAGAGGAAGACCTTGGATTCCGCAGTGACCAGCGCATGCGTCCCCAGGGTCCAAATACAAAGTTACACAAGGGGCCCTCAGAGTGTCTTCTTCTGTAAGTTTGCTTTTGGATATTTTATAAACTTAGACGTAGCAATGCAGAGATGTAAATCTTCATGTCTCGGGCAAGAAAAAGGTGTTATAGTAAAAAAAAATGTAATAATGTATACGTATTTTTTGACATAGTTTCTTCTTTACAGATCAGATTACCAGGCTTGGCATGGCCCCAATCCAGACAATGCCTCAGGCAGCAGCAAGAGTTTGGCTCAGGGGCCAAGAAGCACTCACCTTCGAGGTCCATCTGGCATTGCTCGAGGGCATGACCCTGCCATGAGGAAGGGACCTCAAGGGCTGGCCAAAGGATCGCAGTTCACACAAGGTATAAAGAAAGAAGTTTGCCTTTCAACTAAAGTGCTTTAATTGATTTTTCTCACTTTTTTAAATTTTTTGTGACCAAATGTGAAAATGTTTTAATCTTTGGAAATTTAATTTGTTTTACTTTGTAGGTAAATATATTTTATGTAGATGTTATTTGAGCGTAAATGAAATCTTTGTTTTTTGTTACTTATTATTTGAAGGAACATTTTTAATTTGTATTTTGAAAGTTTCTTCATTGTCTATGTTCTGTTTTGCTTATTTTCTAATACTGGATTTTATCCAGGTAAACTGTTTTATTGTTCATAGTTTATTTACATGATAATTAGTTTAGCATTACAAGTGCTCCACAATACAAGTATGTTGTTCACATGTAGCTTTAATTTTTATACAGTATATTCACCTCAAAAGATTCTTCAGCCTGCAGTGGGGGTCAGTCATGATACATCTAACAACATGGCTTTAAAAATGTAGACACAAGTACAAATCATGCAAAATTGTGATCATGAGACTGAGGTCCATGGTACATTGTTGTAGCTTCAGCTCTGCCCATCACCTGCTCACTATTCATTGTGGAGAATTTTTAGGCAGATAGTAATCCTCTCTTTTATTATGTGATATTAGTGGCAACATTTATGCCACAGCTACCAGTTATACAAGATATTTTTTGAAAAATCATTTATATACAGTAAACCCTTGCCAACTCAAGCTGACTGGGCTGTCCTCTGTCATGAACTGACTTGGACCTGATTTTTGTCTGATTTATGGATAATGAATGACTGAATTTAGTCTGTTAGCAGTGAAAGTCAATGATCTTCCTGTCTGTGTGTGCTTTCAATGATGGATGGCCAGTAGTTCTGCTTACTTCTGTGTGCTGCATTTCTCCTCTTTAGCACTCAATGGTAAACCAGTGAGATCATAAAGTAATGATATATGCATTTTTTTTTTTTTTTTTTAGGCTTCATCTGGTTCAAACTACAACAGACACACAGAGCTTTGTTGGAATTAATATATGAGCCAGCAGGCAAAAGACATGAATTTCAAACTGTGGGCTGTTCACTGCCACATGTTCCACTAAAGATTAATATCCATCACAAATTTGATTTTTACACACTTTGTAATCTTCAGTACACCATTAATGTCAATAAAAGGCCCACTTTTAGCAGTATGTAATAAATCTACAAAATGTGTTTGATGGTAGTGAGGCAGGTGTAGGAATCTTTATACACAGTACAAAAAGCTTTCAGAGTCCTTAGGGATATTTGGATGTCCAGTCAGGTAATTGCTTGCCCTTCTTTTCTGGACACCCCAGGATAAGCAAAAGCTGAGAATTATAGAGTTCCAGACTGTAAGGGTGCTGGTTAGTGAGGGTTTACTGCATATATTATACATGAGTAGTTTCTAAGGGGTGTTGTATACCTGTCTCATACTAACTGGTTAGAGTATGAAATACTGGTAACAAGCAGTTAAATTCTGTATGTAGAAGGATTTTGATGTGCCAAAACTGAAATATAAGCATATCATGAAAATGATAATCTTGAAATTAGTGAAGATTCAATATACAAATAATAGCAATACTAATAATTTTTGAGTTTGATACTATAACTATTAGCAGTACTTGGTTATGTTTATATTCAGTAAGATTAGTTTTTGATTAAATTGATGTTTGTAAATACCTTATGCATTAGCTTGTTTAGTTCATGATATTGTTGATTTAAGTGTTTGAATAATTATTGAAGGTCAACTGTACCTGCCTTTAGTATTATAAAGTACTGCATGTTTAACACTGGACCACTCTCCGTCTCTTGTTTGTCAGGTTGCTAGCAGTAATCATAGAGGTACCATTTGCTTTCTTCTGACGACAGTATTAGCCAAGTTGATGTATCTCTGTTGACTGACTTCAAGTTTTTGTGAGTGCCAGGTCTGCAAACAGCTCACACCTGACACCCTTTATGATCTGCCTCAGGAAAACTTGACTAAATTATTAGGAAACACTTACCGCTGGTCATATTCAGTCTTACTCAGCTTTAGTGACGTTTTCCAGTATTCAAATGGTATTACCCAGTGTTATCAATATTGTTTAGGTATTGATGTGTGCTTTGAAGGAATCTCATCTATACATGATGTGTTATTGAGGGCATATACCCTTCTGATTTGTGGATGAACCAGGCACATTGAGGTTTTATTGATTTGCTTTTATCTGCCTTTTTGTACACCTGATGCATATGTGTCCAGAAGTTGCTGGGTTTTAGAAGGGTTTGATATGCATCTGTGCTGATTTGAGAAAAAGGAGGTGTTTTACTTTAAGGCTGAAGCTTAACAGAATTTTTGTGTTTCCATGAATTGAGTTGTATGGAAGTGACTTGAGAAGAAAATATAAAAATATATAGCGCTATGGGAGAACTTGAAATATAAAGGCTCTTGCTTCTTATAGACATTGTAGGTTGTAAAATTTTGAGGGAAGGTAAAGTCATCCTTTTGTTTTCTAGTGGCCTTCTACAAGAAAATAAAGGCATTGGCCTTCCATCATTGCTGTCTCAGTGAAAAATCTCAAGTTAATTTTGCTGTTGTATAATCGGTTTTGATAAATTTTACCATTGTGGCAAGTATATATCTATCTTGAATTTAAGTTGAAATTAGCATAATGACCTACGAGTATATTGATTGTGGCAGCAATGATATGCAGTTACTTGCACAGCAGCCAGATTTACCATCATGCAAAGAACATAATCTGTGTGAATACAGACAGATAAAAGTATGGTTAGGATGAGAAAAGGAGGCTCCATACAAATCTCAAGTAAACTATAGTAAAACCTTCCCAAATATAGCTGATAGCTTGTCTTCAAATGTTTTTTTTTTTTTTATATATTTTCCTAAGAGTTGAGACTATATTTTTATCATCTAGTGTATGGTATCCTGTAAAAATATGACTCAATTTAGATTTAGGAGTTTCTATACAAGAAATATATTGTTTGCATGTTTGTTGCCTTTTCATTATTTAGGATCTTTTGTTATTAAGGGCTTACAGCTGTAACTGCTAGAGTAGCCTGTTACATAAGACACAAATCCTTTATCTGCTTATCTGCACCCCCTAAAAATCAAAATATTATGATCTTTTAAAATGTATCCCTCCACATTGCACTTCATCCCAATAGAGCTCAGCCACCATTGTCTGTGAGAGATCTGCACTACAAGAAATTAATGTTCTTTGACTAAGGTTTTATGAGATAGCTGTACTGAACCATTAACCTGATCTTAGGAATACTGACAGAAGGACGTATCCATGACATGGTTAGGTTATTTATTTTATGAGAGGTAGCTTATAACCATGGGACAAATTTAAAAGATATTATGATTCCTCACCACTTTAATGCCTTTTAATTCACCTTTTAATGCCAGAACATTACATAAAAACAGCTATTATTATTATTGTTGTTGTGGTATGATGTTTAATTTTACAGCTTTTGGAGCATATTTTTCAAGTGGTTTGATATTCTAATTCCTGTTGGCCTCAGCAGTTGTGTTCACTAGTCTCAGTTCCCATTGGTGTCAGCAGTTCATGTTCATGGTCTTAGGAAAGTTATTCAGTTTCCCTATTTATGATATTCTAGTTCTTATTAGTCTCAGTGTTCAATTGTCTTGGTTCCCTTCAGTATCAGCAGTTTGTGGTCCCCTGTCTTTAGAATCACAGTAAATTCTCCAGTTTGGTACCCTGATATTTCATAGTATTAGGTTGATTAGGATTTGAGTGACCGGCTTCACTCTTGGTAATTGAATATAAATTTTCAGTTATTTATATTCTATATATATCAGTATTTCATTTTCACTTAATATGGAATATTTGCCAAATACCAACTGATAGTTTATTGGTTAAGTGGACAGTTATAATGCATCCCCTGTCTTCTTTCATTAAACTTACCCAACTAAATTTGTCATTATAGTGATATATAAAATTTAACTCTTTTATAATTATTTGATACATGTACCTGTTTTTAATGTAAATGTGAAAAGCCATTGTTTAAAATTGTACAATTTTTCAATTCACATTAAACTAATCAATCCCAATTTTTGAATTTTTTATTCTGAATCTGTTCATAAAATATTTAGTGATCTTGCACTTTTTGTGACATTATCAGTCATGGCCCTGATTAATGATCTTTCAAAAATTCAGTAAAGCGACCCTGTATAAAATTTTAAGAAGTTGGTCAGATTGAATCATTATTTTCGATAAGACTGTCCACAAATACTCGTAAGTGATCATTGTGCAGCACATAATAATTTACAATCTATCATGTACTACAGGTTAAGTATTGTGGTTCATTGCAGTACATCTGCTATCATTTCAGTACACAGTATCTGGATAGTAGATAAATATTACAAATATTCTCACTATAAAAAGGTACAAACAAAAAAACTATTTTTAAAGTAACACAAGGCTAGCTTGCCAGTAATCTTCTTAGGCTGTGTTTGTGTTACTTGAAAACTATACATTTTCTGTGAATGAGCAGTGCAGTCCTTGTTATTTTGCTGTAGAATGGTTATACAATTATTATGTTAGGTAAGCTAGGCACTGGTATTTTTAAATAAAAATCAGCAGCTTACATGAGATACTGTAATGATATTTATTCCTTTTGCTTACAGATATTGAAATTTCACTTTGAAATTTTTACTTACTAATTTTTTGTACATGCATCCCATTTTGGGGTGTGGTGTAAATCAGTGATGGTCTCTCAAAGGAATTATACACACATTCATACTAACATGAGAGAGTAGGATTCCTAGCCATCTGCTTCTGCTGTGAAGCAAGGGCACAACTCTTCAGCTTAATATACTTATTCACCACTGCTAGATAAACAAGAACCACATTCTGAGAGAAAGTAAAATTGAAGGTATACACTATTGCTGTGTGTGGCCTCAGTGCTCATCTGTCTCACTGACCTTTGAGCCTGTGGTGGGTATATTGCTTCAGACACAGGGCCACTGTGATATCTGGTTCCCACTGTTGAGAGAAAACAATTGTATTTTTCTCTACTGGGCTCAGGATTCAATCCCACGGCCTCATTTGTGAACCAAACATGCTTACCAGTACACCAGCAGGTCACTTTGGATAAATAGGTGGTGTAAGTTATGATTTATGTTGCAAAGTGATTTTCAAGTAACTTTTATTTAGCTTTTGGCTTGTGAATTTCATTTACATCTTTAAGGAAGTGACATCCAAATAGAGCTTAATTTGTGTACTTGGTGTGCCTCACTCCTGCCAAGAATTGAGAATTCCATCCAGTCTGTACTGTCTGCGTCCATGTTGGTCCGTCGCCTGATAAGTCTTGTAGGTAGAAAAGTCAGTTGTGATGCAAATTAGTTGTGCACAGATTGATTGTAGGTAATTATTTTAGGAAAATCCAAGAATACAAAGATAAGCTTATTTTAATTCATATGCATATGTGTAATTATGAAGGAAACTTGAATTAAATCACCAAAGAGGAAAACAGCAAATTTATAGTATTAAGTATGATAATACTGTCCTGGAATTATCCACAAAATATTAGACAAGTGCTACAGTATTTTCAATTACTGCTTTTACAGTCAAAACATTTGTTATTTTTATTTATTTATTTTTTTTACAAAATATATTAATATGGTAAATTTACTTGGCATGTTTGAAAAGTTGGAGCTGTGTGTACATTAGCAGTATTTACAAACAAGTGTTTATTTAGTAAATAAAAATGAATATTATAAATATAATTTTTTTTCTACCCATATGTGCCCTTTCAGTTATCCTGTAAGTGCAAAAGTGAAATGGTTCATGACTGATGTGGGGAGAGGAAATATGTACAGGTATGAGGAAAAAAAATCTCATTGATGACAAGAATACAAAAAAACACATGCCTGCTTAAATTAATGTTATTTTAGGGAATACCAAAGATAAATGTTACAAATTGTAAACCTTTATTATAAAATATTCTGTGTGAAAACGCTGATAAAAATATGGGACTAAAAATCATGCACTAGTTGTTCAGCAGATGCTGAAGCAGCTGTGCCTTGTTATGTAGGTGTAACAGACACTCTGTAGTGTATTCCATGTGTTCTGTGGACTGTGGCTCATTTTAAATGTAACATTGTGAATAGACTCATTTTATCAGGAATCTGTGTATCTAGTGTGAAATCTGCATGAACAGTGAACAATTCAGATATGCAGGTCACTTTCCAGGTTGAATTCATCCATCATCACCTTTTATCACTATCCTCTAATTCAAGCTGTTCATGATAATTATTACGCCTTACTGATACACTTGGTGTTTACCATTTACTTCTTAGATGCCATGGAATGTACTTATATAGTAGTACATGCTATGCCATTTTCATACCACATCAAAAGTTATACTAGAGGTTTTCTCACAGAAACACATGCAAGGAATACATATTCAAGAATTTAAAACCAAGCTGGATATCAGCAGATATGGGGACGGGACAGAGCGAGCATAGCTCTTTTCCTGCAAGTCACAATCAGGTGTGTGTACACACACACACAAACACACACACATACACACACACACACACACACACACACACACACACACACACACACACAATCCTATGAGTGTAGCTCATTTTCTGCATATTATAAAAAGAAAAAAAATCTATACTTGCACACATAACATTATCTATATTATTTATTTATTTTTATTATTATTCATAAACCATATTTGTGAATGTACATACATAGATGTAGAGAGAAGTCTTGGCTAACTCCACCTTTAGAGAGTTACCAGCCAGGTATACATATATGTAAGTAGATAAAGATAGATATTGTAAAAAAAGGTTATAAAACTTTCAAAACTCAATGTTGATGTACCAATTTGCACAAAATTATATAGGAATATGCATGTTTACATACATGTATGCATGTATCAGATATTATGTTATTATTACAGCACCAGACATACCGACAGATACAAGAAATTAGATTGTAAGGATTGTTTTTGTTAGAAGTATTCTGAACACTTTTCTATTTAAAAAAATTCCTTTTCATGTACACTCCAATCTTGGATTTCTCACGATAAAATGAGTCATACTACATATTCAAAAGATTAAATTCTATGAAAATACACAGTGTTCAATAAAACATTAATATCATTAAGTAACATGGCATATATATAAACTCACTGAGATCTCATACAAATTATGCAAATAAAATTTTCTAAAGTTACTTGTATCTGATATATATCATGGAGTACCCAGTCACAGTAAGCAGTAAACTGGGTAACAAACATGCTGATCATGCTTGACAAGAAAGATTTACTGGTGGCACACAGAATGTAAGCTACAGTAACACTGTAGAGAAGGCTGTTAACACTGATTCATATATTTTGAAACTGCATAAAGTAGTGAAGCTCTGCTAAAACCAGTTTAGTGTATGTTATTAACTATATGTTCCACAAGACCTAGACACTATCAGCTATATCTTTATGCATGAAAATATGAGTATTTTATAATCTTGTCTTGAAGTATGAAAATAACAACTATTGCAGTATCATAAGTAACAACATCTGGCTAAGATCTTGAACTGACACAAAATGGGAATAATGTTTTAATGTGTATTAGGTAATGAGGACTTTAAGTAACTGTAATGTCATAATAATATTATAATATCATGTAAATGAGTAATCTCTTCTGATAAGACAGCTTAATGAGACAGTTCAGTAAATATCATAATGAAATAGAATTAAAGATTGAAAGACAGCAATCAACACTTAATTATTTATATATTTAGTTGCATTAATTCACCTATGATGATCTTATCTTTCCTTCTCAAATGCAGCAGTTATTACCACACTTTTACAGTAATATCTTTAGTTTTTAGAATTATAACAATGATAAAGATGAATAAAGCCTTCTCAAGTAAATTCCTAAACTTTGTATAAAGATTTCCTTGCAACATTGTGATTGAAACAATCAAGCTTATCAGTGTCATGGCAGCCACTACAATCTATATTGTTACTCTAGAAATGTAGGAAAACTTTGTCTCACAGACTTGTCATAAAAGATACTAACACCTCAATATTTCACAAGTAACAAAAACTAAATAAAATATAAGCATGCACTCAAGCTGATGGCCACAAATGTTTAAGCTGTTGCCATATCTTTTCTCAAAAGTATGCTACAGGTCAAAACTTGAGATATTACCATAAGTAAACCAATTGCAAATTTTCAATAAGTCACTACACAAGGGCTATGAGGCAGGGCAAAACAATACCTGTAAAAAGACTACTAGTACTAACACTATGGGAGGTGGTGAGTCTACATGGGTGGTGGAGCATTGGGCTGGTACTGCTGGGTGTAGGGTGGAGGCTGCTGGCCTGGTGGAGGGTAGCCTGTTTGGGTAAAGATTCACTGTAGACACACATTACATTTGTATATATAAGTATATGAATCCCTTGGGAACAGTATGTATCTCACTAAATTTATGCACAAAATGTTCACAAAAAGTATAGTGTGCACCCTTAAAATTTCAGACAAACCACAAATAACAAATGCTTGAATTACACATTTTCATTTATAATTTTTTTGGCTTTGTCTGTATGCATTAATACAGAATTAACATTTTTCATTTTAATAAATTCATATTCTCACTTGAAAATACTGAAAAATACAGAAATTTATATGAACTATAATTCTGTGGTTTGCTTGTAATGGCAAAAAGCACTCTAAAATATTGAGGTTCATACAATACTAAAAAAGAATGTTGACATCAGACACCAGGCATCTCAGTGTATTCCAGGAACAAGCTAGATCACCACCTCAGTGAAGTGTGAAGAGTGCTTATTATCGTCTTTTGCTTGCAAAGCTCTATCCCCTATTTGCTATCCTACTTTCTAACACTACAGTTCTTACTTCAACACAGCTGCCACATGGCTGATTCCCTAGAAGCTAACAAAGTGCCTAATGAAAGATGTCAATCGTTGGCTTTGTTATTATTATGTAAGCCTCAAATCGCATTTCAGAATGCTTTTCTCACCAAGGGGAGAGCACTCTATTTCTTTTTGCTAATGCTACAAAATGGCATTATTGCTTCTATTAGAAGTGACAACCTGAACGAGGTATTACGACATACTACATACACATATAAATGTACTATATGAGCAAAGCGAATCTGCACTGTTATATTATAAAAATGATTACTGACTTAAAAGGCACTTTCTGTATATGTTTTGATTGTGTATACACTACCTTCAGGGGCACCAGGGGCCATGTAAGGTGCCGCAGAAGGTGGGTAAGGCTGCGGAGGATAAGGCTGCATAGGGGCCCCTCCACCACCTGATAGTTTGTTAGTAACATTGTTAGCAAGACAAGGGAGAAATAGTGAAGAATGTCCAGACACCTGATATACTAACCATGCTTTGTTATTTTCTATACTCTAGTAAGTGTTTTTTAAGTTTTCTGAGTAACATACTATAGGGAAGGGTTAATAACTCTTAGACCACAAACAAGTGTAAGGAGGTTGTTAGTACTGGTAAATGCAGAATTTTATTTTTCAATGTTTCAAACCAGTAGTCAGCTTTAACAATACTACAGATTGAGAACCCTTTGTCAAGAACTCTAAAATCCAGCAGCATCTATAATTCATTCACATTTCCACAACAAAGCAACACAAAAGCAATACAGCAATATTACAAAAGATATTACTACTAGCATATTACCACAATGTTTGGCGATGCATTTCTGACTTTCAATACATATTATGTTTCCAGTTCATAATCAGTCTTTCAGAACATATCAGTAACTTTAACTCTAAGAAGAGGAATGTATATTTCAAAGTACAGAAAAGTCTAAAATTCACAATACATTTGTTCCCAGTACAGACAAAGGATTCTCAATTTGTTTTGTGAATGCAGTTGTAAATGAAATGTAAATGAATGCAGTTGTAAGGTTCACAAGGAAGTAAGAGAAGAAAAAAACTGAGTAACTGAAGACAGTAAAGAGAAGGCAGATGAACTTGAAAAAAAAAAAAAAAAAAGTTAAAAGTATAATGATAAGAACAGGTCATACTTGAGACAGCTAAATGTAGTGACCAGAAATACAAAGACTGCAAAATTATCCTGTATTCTGACAATCATTATGGTCCTAAAGTCATGGCAGTGTTTTTCTGTTCTGGTCATGCATTCAATCCTAGGAGATTGCCTCTCATGATTCAAGACTTACTTTGCCTTTAGAACAGTTTTTCAGCATTTCTATGGAACATCCAAGGGGAAGCATTACATAAGGAAAGAAAAGGAAACGTAGTGGAATAATAAAGGAGCTAAAGTAAGAAATGAAATAATCTCCTCATTTCCTCAAAAACTATCGAAAATCTGAGCACTTTTGTATTATTTTCTCTCTGTCTCAGGTGCAGACTCACATATCTGGGAGACAGCTGCATCCATGCGAAAGCATTATTCATGAAATTTGGAAAATGTTCCTAAGAATTAAAGAGGTGCTGTTGCTAATGGTGAAAGATTTATCACCTGGAGTAAGCAGTATGTGTGCAATACTATGTAAAATTCTTGAGAGGGAAGAAGGGAAGATAATGCTCTCTTAAATAAGTGCTTTACCATCATTACCCATACTGAGATATCAAATCATCATCATACTATTACTTCTGTCTTAAAATGCATTATATGTACTAATAATATTTTGTTTCTCTCTGTTTAGATACGAGTATGTTAGCTTAGTTTCCACATGAATTTAATAACATTTTTAAAAGCCAGAATCCAACTCAAAAAGTATATTACCACTGTTAAAGTATTTGTAACCATCTGTCAAACAAGAGCAGTTCAAAACCAGCACTTCCAGGCTTGATGTTTTTACTGGTGATGCAGAAACTGGTTTATATACCTGGTTAAATTAACACCATAGTTGAAATATGGTACACTGGCAGTGATTAATTCTAAACCATTAAAAATCAAAAAAAGAGAACTTTCTGCAGAGTACTTTAAACCATTAGTAAGCCACTTCACAAGAATTCTTACATTCTATTACAAAGACTATCAACTTATCTTCCTCCTCAAAAATTCTTGATACACACAAACAAATCAGCAAATCCCAATTCTTCATGCTACCAGAAAAGACTCCAGCCTTAATATTTCATGATACTGCATATGCATGCTGTGTAGTGGCATGCAAGTTCTACAGAGATCACGTGCTCTTTGTCATTCAGCTGTGAGGCAAATTTCTAATATGCCGAATACCATAGTATAAAAAGCAAGTAAAATAAAAATAAATAAATGAATTAAACCTCCAAAAACAGAATCGATTTTCCATGTTGACTTATTGATTTCATATTCAGAATACAGGTGGGACTGAAATAAGTCCTCCTTGCAGAAGGTAATTTTCTGCATTTAGGATGAGATAATGAAATCTTCCTGTGTCACTACATAGTACCCTCTATCAAATAACTACAATACTGAAGATACCATACTCAATTATTCTGTATTCAATAACACAATTTTTCCTTCTTTTTATTTTCTGTAAGTTAAGAAAGGCAATCCAAAAGTACATGAAAATGAAAGTGGTGACAACATACCTTGAGGGGGGTAAGGTGCATACCCAGGCTGTGGTCCATAGGGAGGTGCTGGGTATACACCTACAACCATCATAGAGAGGGTCGTGCCAACAGAATATAAATTAAAACCCCAAAAGAAAGAAAAAGAAAGGTACAGAAAATCCTCAGTATATTGGATTTATTGGAGCTCAAGCCAATCTGTTAATAGTGGTGGCCAGACATCCTCCTCCTATTCTGAACTTTTTCTGCTGTGTCAAACATTAGGCTGAATAAACAGCAGAAAAATGTGTGTGACTATGAGAGCTTAGGCAGTGCATGGAACACTAAAGAAGAAAGGGCCAAACTGAGTCAATAGAAGGCAAAACTGCTGCTAACCACTCACATGGATCACAGTACTGACTGATGCATGACCACTGCCAGTCATTCACTTGAACCACAGTACCAACTGCATGATTTGTCAACATTAACTTCTACTCACTTAAGGCCCATTCACACACATCAGTGACACATCAGTGACCACTCAAGCCCTTCAGTGTCAGTGAAAAAAAATATCATTACTTTGAATTCGGCTGAAGCATTCACACATGTCCATTGTAATGCTATGTTTTGACTCTCTGTGTCAGTTCCATCTCCATTCCATGAAAGTGAATATCATCACCACTGATATTTCTCAGTGTTTCACAGATGCCAGACAAGTGCGGTGAGTTTGTCTATGAGAATGCATTATAAATTAATTATAGAATTGGTTTAGAATCATCCTGTTCTGCATGATTTGTCACAGCCACAGTATGTGGACAGCAGTCACCAAACGACATATTTGGAAAAATTTTGTTCCATCGTCAATTAACTACTTGTACAAAGGAGAAAACTCTCTTTCACTTCTTTTTTTTTTCACTCTTCATGTACCCACTTTCTTTTCTTCAGCTTATGCTCAGCCTCTTCCTCTTCATAAAAGATTATGGTAATCATTGCCAATTCAGTGTCTGAAAACTTTGCCATCTTGGAAATCACTGATTTCACGCAGTATGGATGTGTGTGAACAGATGTCACTGAAGTGCCACGGATTTCACTGACACTGAACTGACATGGCACTGATATATCATTGATGTGTGTGAATGGGGGTTTAAAGAGCAAAAGCATGTTTCAGCATCAAAGGTGGGCATTACCACTATAGATTATTGCAATGATTTATTGTGATAATGATATTGGGTTATCAGTCATCTGATAATTATTTTTCCTGCGTTATTGATTCACCGGTATAACTGATACTTTTGGTTCTAAACTAGTGATAATTGATAAATTGAGTTTTTGGAACATGAGTATGTTCAAGTTTTATTTTTTCAAAATCAAATGTAGTTATTTTACTGAAAACAATACTTTTCATCAGTGAAGAGACAGGATAAACATTGAATTTTAATTTTTTTTGAAGATTTTTCTAAGTTTTCTTAAAGATAAAAATAAAGATTTGGATTTATTAATTTTTTATTTACAATATGAATATTGGAATTTTGGATTTATCAATTTATTGGTTATCAATTATTAGGTGATAAATTTATCGCCAGTTACTGATTATCAGTAACCGATAAGGTTATTGTTACTGATTTATCAGTTATCAGGATAAATTTTTCCATTATCATGCCAAGCTATGTTCAGCATACAGTGAACTAGCACCTTTGAGTGACTTGATGGCTAGGATAGGATGTTTTGTGCTTGTGAATTGTCACTTAGCATCTGCCATAATCATGATTCAGTGATGACAATAGTGGCAAAAACAAGAAAGGACTGAAGTGTCAGGAAATCTGGACCACCTCTGGTCATATCACACTTTTCAGTATAAAAAAAAAATTAATCTGATAGGTTTCCAAGTCCAATAAATGGACTTCAAAATACACTGAGGTTTTACTGCACATCATCTGTAAAATTACATGCTTAGCTTCCCCAGATTGACAATACCAGTGAAGCAGAAGAACATTCTTGCTGGAAGGTGTGGTAAGCAGCAATTTGTGATAGATATGTAAGTTGCAAAGCTATGATGTATTTTCATATGGATTTCATTTAATGTTTAACTGAGTTATTTTGGATAAGTCAGCAATTTATGAGATATGTATATAAGCTGCAATCTAAGAAATATTCTTAGATGAATTTCATTTAAAGTTCAACAGAGGTCTTTTGATTATTGACTTGTGACATTTCACCATCATGACTGGTGGACACAGAGCCATAGCCTGGTATGTAAGGCCAAGGACCAGTGTGTTTGACTAACTCATACATGAAATAAATTTTAACAAAGCAAATAATAAGTAAGTTTATTTCTTCATATCAATTTCAGTGCACTGAGTATTGTGTAAAAAAAATATTTAAGAAATTTAGTCAGTGAGCACATTTTTTCCTCATATAATATATGAGAAACATACCTGCTTTTAAAATTTTTCCATAAATTTGCAGCAGTATTGTTTCCATCTATATAGGATGTTCTATACCTCATTTTGGATACAAGATGTTCTATATCTTAATTTGGATACAGGATGTTCTTTATCTTGCACAAATGCACCTGAACGCAAAAATAATATTTTGTCTTAATGACAAATTTAACTAATAATGAATTGTGTTGAATTAATTTTGGCTGGTGTAAAGTGTGAGGAAACAAACATCTCCCATCATATCGCAGGGTAGGAATTTCTTTTTTCCAAATGTCCTATGTGTAATAACACAATGTTCATTTACTTTGGACACAGAAACAAATCATATCAACCTTACCATGTCAATATAGCTTCAGAATTTCTGTTTCACATAAGAATAGCTGCAATGAAAGTTATTAAACTCATGGCAGCAACAGCACCATGGTGGGAATGTAAGAGCATAGCAGGAGGGCAGTTGTCTCAGTCTTGCTTCATGCTACAGTGCCAGATGTACCAATCAGGGATGTCAAAGATTTTGGTAAATTCTGTCCATATGATGCAAGAACAATATTGTTCAGAAAGCATGACATTTCAGGTATTAACAGTTCTGATTACAATGTAGGATGGTCTGAGGTCAAATTCTGGGTTGCAGTCAGGAGTTTTCTCGGGTACTGCCAGCTCCCAGTTCCCCAACCACTGATGGCATAAGTCAGTGCAGCTCAGGGGCAGTCATAAGCCCAGAAATATTAAGAGGGTTATGTCAGGAGGGGTATTTGGTGATAAACTTTTGTCAAATCAGCTGCAATTACCTCTAACAGGGACAAGCCAAAAGTAAAAAAAAAAATTATACAGAGTTTAGCTGTCCTTTCATGAAAATTATACTTACAATAGGGAATATCATTCTACTGTGAGCAAGGTATGAAGGAAGAGCATAGGTATGTAACTTTCACTCAATATAGAGTGCAGATGTCAATAAGCAGGTTTCAATGACAATAATAACTGCACCTCAGCCAAGTTAGAACAAGAAAGGCTAAGTTATGATGCTGAGTACTTGTGGTTGCAAGAATACAGCAACAAGAGCAAGTGAAGCAGCTGACATGGAGGATCACATTATGTTCTTTTTGTGCCGACTCAGACTTGACTGGTTATGTTCTTGTATCAGAACATGTCAGATCACTAGGATGATTATTAATACATATGTCTCTGGTAAACACAATCAAGCCAGAGTCAATCAAGCTAACAAGAGTAATGCAAAGGTAAAAGCCACTCAAATGGCCACAATAGATCACCACTAACCATATGATCATGATGAAGTCTATCAAATCAAAGTGGCAAGATGATTATGTTCACATCACTGTTTCATTTGTGATGATGGATGATGACATGCTCAGTCAAACACTATAGATAGAAACAAACATACTATATTTACCAAGAAGCATACTTGTGTAATGAAGTGTACTCTCACTATGAACCTATTATTATAATTTAATGTGTTATTTAAAACATTCATATTCAAACTGCAATCAAAAGTATACCATCACACAAGACTATCTGTTAAATGTCTGTACCAAACCCTGTCAAACTGTGTCGAGGTACACTCCCTTGTGCACTAATGACCAAAGAGGGCTGATGACATTCAGAAAGCTAATCAAGAAACTTCCATCACTTCTTGAACCTTTTTAAGAATTGTCTTAAGTTAAGCAAAACAAGCTATAAATCATCAGACATACCTGCTGGTGGAGGGTACTGTCCAGGTGGAGGGTACTGTCCAGGTGGAGGCTGCTGGCCATCAGGTGGCACATAGGTGTGCTGGGAGCTGAAATTAGGATCTTGTTGCACCATGGCACTCTGCATGGGCACTGCTCCTCCAGGGGCAGCCTGCTGGCCCCTGTTCATGAAGGGAAGCCCCTGGAATCTGTTCATCACCTGTCTGAAATAAAATTTAATTATTTATTTATTTTTTTTATCTAAAAGTCTCCCACTAAAATACTAAATACTATATATAAAAAAGTAATTTGAATTTCCATAGTTAGCAAAGTGAGTAAAAGATTAAATCTTGCAAAAATCCCAATGCAAAGACCATCCACTATAAGGGATTATTCCCTACTTTGTCAGCCATTTGAAACACTAAGTCCTAAAGTGGAATCCCAAAAATTCCCCCAGTGAGTTGTGCTTCATTCCTAACAAGAACTTGTGTGTGGACAGAAAATTGACCACAGGCACTCCTTTAATGGTGACCAAAGGAACAAGCATCATAGTGCACTAGACTGGACTAGTTCTTTTAATAATGATCTTATGTCAGATTCTAAAGGTAGTAGTTATTAATCTTTTGATTTACTAATCTGAAAGACAATATCAAATGTCACATACATTATAGGTTTAGATTTTTCCAGAAAAAACACTTACTTATGCTTTCCTCCTCTACAGCAGCAGAAGTAGATGAGACCACCCATGATGAGAAGAAATATCAAGCCACCCACACCTCCTCCAACTTCTTCACCCATATTGTCTTTACCTGAAAATTGCAAAATATACAGTGCCTTTATAATCATAAATCCTACAAATCACCAATAAATAGTTTGAATATGCAACTGAACAAGAAATTTAAAACCACATAATCCAGCACAGATTTCACAAGCAACTAACAAGTACTGTAGACCAATCACAAAGTACTGTGTGAATTTTACACTACACAGCCAGTATTACTATATGCTACAAGAAAGTAGCAGGACATTTTGTTGTGTATTTCTTGGAGGACACTTGGAGGGGAAAAATAATGAAGCCTTACAAACCTTTTCCATGAGTTTTGCCATGGGTTCCACCAGGATAGTTGGGGTTGTAACCTGGTTGGTTGGGGTTGTAGCCAGGTTGATTGGGGTTGTAGCCTGGTTGGTTGGGGTTGTAGCCAGGCTGATTTGGGTTGTAGCCTGGTTGATTTGGGTTGTAGCCTGGCTGATTTGGGTTGTAGCCTGGTTGATTAGGATTGTAGCCAGGCTGGTTTGGATTGTAGCCAGGCTGCGGCTGCTGGGGAGCCTTTGGTTTGGGTGGTGTTGGGGCAGGTGCAGGTTTGTTGGGCTCATAGTCAAAGGGAAGGCCAAGGTCATCCACTGCTCCACGATTGGTTCCACCCTGGGACCCTCCTGGACGGTTTTTACTACAGCGTAACAAAGTCTTGTCCTCAAAGGTGCCAGCAGGACAGGTACAGTGAGTTCCTCCACATTCAGCACCATATAGTGATTCACAGGGATTATTGATATCTCCCTTTGTGATATCCAAGTTGCACTTAGTTCCCTTTACACCTGAAAGAAATTTCTCTCCGTTAATAAAATGAATGCCTACAAAATGTAACACTTACTGAGAAGTTAACTGTATCATAAATATAAGGAAATAGTTTCAAGTACAGTATCTTTTATTCCTGTGATCAAACTATAGGTACAGATCAGCATGGACTTGGTTTGACAAATTTCTGAAGTTGATACCATTATAATTACCAACTGGCCATGGTGATGCATCTTACATGTATGACACATAAGGGTTGAAAATAACAATCATGAAGCTTCATACTATTAAAGAATCCTGAAAGGTTTTTCATATTTATTGTAATTCCTATGTTACCAATGCAGATAAAAAAAAAAAAAAAAAACTCATTATAAAAATGATCAGTTCTGTACATAACTTATACACTCCTTGCTAATAATCGTGAATGAGGTTTAATTCTAGTGATTTGTTCACACACAGAATAGTGGAAAGTAAGATGATTAGGAACATATATATGAATACTATGACAGACACAGTGGGTGCAATAACTTACAATGAAATGAAAGGATACATAGAGTTATTAGAGGAAAAAAGGTGAGGTAATTGTGAAAATTTGAGGTTTTGAACACACCAAAAAGGAAAGCAAGAACAGAAATAAATGAAAAAAAAAAAAAAAATGGCTCAGCTATTCCCTTGGTAAAGTTCCAAGATACAGGTGACAGATATAGATAGACAGAAAGGGATAGACTGAAAGACAGACAGACAGACAGACAGACAGACAGACAAATAGACAGACCAATAGACAGACAGACAGACAGACAGAAATATTGACAGACAGATAGATAGAAGTTTCTCTTATAAAGGAGCGCAGACAGACAGAAAAACTGATAAATTGATAGATAGATAAAAAGACACACTGACAGAGATATTGATAGATTAAATTTCTGTTATAGAGGCGTGGTGCAGTAAAGAATTCAGCTCTAGAAAGACATTAACTGATTCTACTTTCAGTCACTCTTTGCAGCAACATCCAAAATAATCCTCTCTGAGAAACACCCACTTCATACATGAATATTGTTCGTGCTACAGTATGTTTCATGCTTCTCTTACAAGTTATGGATTTAAGTTCTCACTCGAAAGGATTTATCTCTCTCTCTTTCCTCTCTAAATTCTTTGTACTTGTTAAGAGCTCAAGCACAATTTTTTATTCTATTTGTACGGTCTTACTCGTATTTAAAACAAACTTCACAATTAATTTTCTTGGAATTAACGCAAGACTGGCCAAAACATGTCTTCACACGTTCCGATCTTTGTGCGTCATCCTCATTCCTTCCTTTCTTTCACGTGGCCAATAAAGTACACGAAAACGTTCAACATATGACTATGACTATGACTTACTAAAAAAAAAAAAAAAAAAAAAATGCAAGTAAAACCCCCGTAAGGTTTATTGCTGAGGGGACATGCGAGTTCTGGCAGCGGTTCAGGGACAGGAAATGTTGGCAAGTCGGTCGTAAGCTCTCAGCTGTGACCGTGAATGGGATCACGGTCCCAAAATAGTTCGACAATTTTATCCAAATCATACATAGTTCGATCTTCCTCGTCCTCTTCGTTCATCTGCCACTGATAAACTGCCCAGAATATATATTAAAGAACATCAGCTCATGATTATGGAGAACACACACACACACACACACACACACACACACACCGAGTGCGCCAGGTAGTGTAATGGCCACGCTAGACTCACAACCGAGGAAACCTGTGTTGGGTCTAAGGAATGTATGCACGCACAGCATCTATAGCATCCTTGGTTGAATCTATGGATCATCTATAACTTCTTTGGTTGAATCCCGAGAACGGCAAGGCAGATTGGCGAGCCTCTATTATAGTAATATACGCAGCCCCTGTTCACCAAGCAATAAGCAGGTACGGGATGTAAATTTCGTGGTTGTGAGTTGTGATCTCGCTGTTCCGGTGAGGTGCGAGTAATCTCAGTCTTACCTAAAGATCGGTCACTATGAGTTCTGAGCATTTTGCGAACGGCTGGCTGTGTCAAGAAATCAACAGCCAGACGACCGCAGGTGAACCACACATACTCCATCCAGTTATATATGTGTGTGTGTGTGTGTGTGTGTGTGTGTGTGTGTGTGTGTGAGCATGGCTCATTTTGTGAGGTTAAGGTTCACGATCCGCTATCGAAGCTGAGGGTATTTAATTGATAAGCGAGCCATCACTGTCCTTGAGCAGGAGGAAGTTGTATGTGGTGTGTGAGAGGTGTCAGCCTTTTTCATGCATTCACCACACCACCAGGCAGCCCCGCCCTGCCACGCTGCTCACCGACACTCGGATTGCATGACAAGGCATTGACATATGATACCGCCATGCAATTATAAGACACTTAAACAGTTATACACACGTTGCGAAAAAAAATTAAGTTTTAAGTAAAAAAAATAAAATAAATAAATAAAAATAAATAAAAGAATTATACATACAGTACGACGTATTCTGCGCATCTTTATAGAAGACTGAACATGAGACAAGCATTAATGAAAACAATAGATCTCCAAAATAAATAAATAGAATAAACGAGAGAGAGAGAGAGAGAGAGAGAGAGAGAGAGAGAGAGAGAGAGAGAGAGAGAGAGAGAGAGAGAGAGAGATTATGGTGTTCTGTAAACACAAACTGGTGATCATCAGTGAGGCGGGAAGTGGATTAGGTCGTCTCAATAATAATAAGTAACGTTCTGTAGTAGGGCAAGAGGGGGAAGGGAGGCTCACTGGACCAGCCTCAAGCTGCGTAGCAAGTAATAATAAGATAAGGAACGCATGTGAGAGATGGATGTATGCATTGTACATTATAAGGAGGAAAAAAAAAAAAACTTAGTAAAGATTGCAAGGACAAGGCCAGATCGGAAACAATGACTCTCTCCAATGGTAACACCCACATCTACCTCAACCTAGTAACCTTACTCCATTATTCGCCGTCCAGGCCAGGTGCTTATCGCTTGTTCTGCTTTAACATACTCTCAAACTTACAGGAACAACGCCATCGCTGACACACAAGCAACAGGTTTCCTTTCAGCCACTCAAGTTGTACTCGGCAAGACCTGCTAAGGTTGCCACTCGTTCATTCATTGCTGATCCCATCTATTTTATAAATTATTCGTAGTCTCCATGTTTTTTATATTGTTAGCTTTCTTCCGTATGAAACGTTTGTTCTCCTTTTTGGTCCTCTGGTTTACTGAGACCAAGGAATGTACAACTGTAGACAATATTGCCCCGCGTAGCCGCAGGCAGATCTGGCTGCTCTTCAAGGCTAAGGAATCTGAATATATTTTCTTTCCTCTCTCTCTCTCTCTCTCTCTCTCTCTCTCTCTCTCTCTCTCTCTCTGATTGTACAGGACTCTACGGTCACCAAAAGGCGGCACGAGCATGTAGTGTGAGCGGAGTAGCGTTAGTGCTGGACTACTTAATACCTTCGAACACTCCATCCTGAAAACTTCTGTGTCTTCATGTAATGGAATAAATCCCTATGAAGCGAAGACCTTTCGTTTCAGCCTCAAGGATGACTAACCAACGGGTATTGATCTGCCGTACGAGAATACAAAGCGACCCCAGTAAACCGGCATTCCGTAGTTTTGTTCACAATATTTATGTTTTCTAAGAAGTTATATTTTTATGCGCTTAATTGTCTCGTTGAATGTAATCTTATGAGGTATACGTAATGATTCCATTTAATATATGACAGATTTGGAGCCACGGCAGACTGATGTGGGTAGTCAATTCACTCTTCTAATTGCAAGAACTACTGTACAGTACGTACGTACGTACTACTACTATTACTACTACTACTACTACTATTCTCTTCTGTCCCGTAACTCGTTGGTATCCTCCCCTTCGTTTCCCTCACCTTTCAGTGAAACATGTATTACCATGAAAAAGTGTGGGATGCATTTTATTTTAATCTACCTCTGGTACAACACTGAAACAGCTACACAACACACTTCACTGTCTACGCACAGCACTTCAAGGTTTCGCCACACCTATCCTGTTTCTCCCTTCAGTTTAAAAGCTGACTGAAGCAAGGACAAGAACCTGCAGTGGCACCATTTAACGTCTTGGTTACATCAAAGCTCTCTTATCAGGTAGGCTTTAAATTATATGACACTGCACGGCAGTCTTCCTTAATTCTCACATTTGATGCTGAATGTCGAATTTGATGCTGAATGTCGAGTTTGTTTTCCATGATGAATTTTCATATTTATGAGAGAGAGAGAGAGAGAGAGAGAGAGAGAGAGAGAGAGAGAGAGAGAGAGAGAGAGAGAGAGAGAGAGAGAGAGAGAGAGAGAGAGAGAGAGAGAAACAAGTTTACGTAGGTGGTAGGTTACAATGCAACATGAGTCCCACCCATCTTGTCACGGTTTCCACTGTCATTCTTTGGTTATCAACACAGACACCAGTTTTGAAATGGGAAAAAAAAAATAAAATCATATAAGTAAACATATAAGTTGAAATTTATATTCGTGAATAAGTCAGCCAAGAACTACGGCACAGTACTAGAATGGGTGGGTTCCTCTCCCAGCATACTGCTGGGCGGAGGAACGCATGAACCGACCGCACCTTTTATGTGTGAGAGTGTGTGTGCGTGTGTGTATTTGCGTGCCATCTACCATCTCACTATATATGACATTTACGCCAAAAATGTAACTCTATGTGCTTGACAAATGAAGATGCCATTTAACTATAGTGTAGGAAACTCCAACAAATTCACAATAGCGGGACTCACCAACATTGAAGCCTTGGCAGGGAGGGGCCAGCGCCACCACCACCGCTATTGCCAAGATGCACCACATCCTTACTCCAGTGTCTGCGTTCACCTCACACCTAAGATGTTTTCACTTCCACATTTGGTTCTTCTGGATTAATCAATACAAATGCGGTCCTGAGAAAAAATGCAATTTGTTATTATTACCACATTCTAATTCACATTCCTTGGTGTGGTAAAGCACATGAAGCCTGTTGTGGTGATCAGCGTTTCTAAATTCCACACTATGAATGGGCCGTCACTTATGCAGCTAAGCTACAACGTAGTTTAATCCACATGTTCCATCCCAGATATAGTCCTTGCCTCTATCCAAGCAATCCCAAGACTGAGGCAGCTGCGTGTGCGAGGGCCGACTGGCGAGCGCTCACCACATCCTCCGCCAAGCTGAGGCTGCTGTTGCCACATTTTGCTATGATCACTTACAGCTTCTAACTCATTATGATACCTTCTGGATATCATTTCTCATCACAGCGTGTTCAGACTTGTGCAATGTAATTTTGCTGTTTAATGAAACCTCTAGAATTGTTTAGTTGTACAGTGAATGTACGAGCTGTTTATTGATCAATGGTCTTTGGCAACGGTCTGTGAGACATGAAGGACCTCCGCCAACTTTTCATTTTGGTTCATTGAAGAAAAAAAATAATAAATAAATAAAATAAGTAAATAAAAAAAAAATAAATAAATAGAGTAAGATAATGACGGCAATATTTATACTACAATTATGGAGACCTTTCTGAACATAAAACACCGCCCTCTGCACTTGCGAATACAATAGACACCCAAGTCTGCTGCCTTTCTCATCCTTCCGCATCCTCAAAGGTCACACACACACACACACACACACACTTTATATAGTTATGACAGCGCACCTGACGTATTTCCCATCGTACCTTTCACAATAATTTCATCGCATTCCACTCTATATCCAGTTATTCGACACTGCTAGACTCCACTGCGATTTATTTGTATGTGACTGCCACTAGCGCTAGATTCATTCCCACTTTATATGTTTGGCTATCGATTCAAGGATTCAAGTAAACAGAGTAAAGGATTAATTAAGCAATGACCAGAATTCGCAACACCGAGAAGCGTGAATGAAGTGTTGAAGCATCGATTGTCGGATGTAGAAGATTTATGCATATTTGCTTAGTTTAACATATTTTTGCATACTGAATAAGATTTTTATCAAGTGATATATATTCCTGATTCAAAAAGAAGCAGAATAATTGGTTGTGTCAGTCATTTAGTCACAGATTATTGGAAGTGGAAGTTTTTATGAACATTAGAATAGTATAGTTATCGGTCTTGTTTTCATCTTAAAGCTTTTCATAGAAAACGTAGCTATTTAACGTACACTAAGTAAGTTTTATTCTCGCAGATATAAATTTTTAGGCAGTGATACGCAAATATAGATTACTATTTTTCCCCTGTACAAGTTAGTAAGAATATATTGCTCTTATTAATTTTCTTCGTGGTTTTACAAATGAATAACTGAACTTTATATGTCTTTTCTTTATGTTTAATATCTCCAAGAGAACTGTTAAAGACATAAGTGGAGCAGAGTGAGTCAAAGGAAGAATTCATCGCCTTTTTGTTGTTCAGCGGTATTTTCTCTTACACCGTACGTCACGAATCGCCTGTTACATGGAGAGGCACAGTGATGCCAACTTTTTACTACCTTTACTTCTGAATCGGCCTGATTCTGTTCCCATCTCCATGAACTCGGTGCAGTGTCCGTGTTTTCTTAGTGATGGGCTACTGCTATCACAGTAAATTATTCAATAAATTTTAAACGTTATATATATATATATATATATATATATATATATATATATATATATATATATATATATATATATATATATATATATATATATATATATATATATATATATATATATATATATATATATATATATATATATATATATATATATATATATATATATATAAATGTAAAGAGGACTGGAATCAAACATGGATGCTGTGGCATTTTCCTCTGCTATAAAGGATTCTTCTTTATTCATCTGATGTATAAAGTATGGAAATGTCAAAAACACAGCAGTGCTTGCGTGTTCTTCGGCAGTAGTGTGCGCCTCCAAAGTCTGGTTTCAGTCTCATCGCCCGGCGACGTATAGACAGTGCCAGGGGCTCCTCGGGAACACTGCCGCTGTGTGTCACCTTTTCTCGGGCTTTCTGTGGCCTGTTAGACTTAAGCATTATCACAAAGCGTGACCGCATAGAACCCAGCAAGGCCTCACCAGGATATACCGATAGACAGACCCTCAAGCGGTTCACAAGCGTCCTCGAGAGTTTCAAATTGAGGAATTCGCTGAAGTATAAAAGTCGTATATTATACGTTAGGGGCATTGCATAGATAACACCAAAATGAAGACGACTGTTCATTTTCCGCCAGGATGAGTACGGGTCCTCAGCATCTAGGAAAACGGTCAATCTCACTTGCTTTTATTGTTAGGGTGTCCCAGACGAGGAAGGATGGACCACCTTTCTCCTTGAGACGGCGACGTGAGAGTTTTTAACGAGACATGGTCAGTGTGATGTGCTGGTAGTGAAGGTGGTGGAGTTACTAGTGGTGGTGGTTTTGTTGATGATGGTGGTGGAGGTGCTTGTGGTGGTGGTGGTGTTGATGATGAAGTTGGTGGAAGTGCTAGTGGTGGTGTTGATGATGTTGGTGGAGGTGCTAGTAGTGTTAGTGGTGTTGATAATGGTGGTGAAGGTGCTAGTGGTGGTGGTGTTGATGATGGTGGTGGTGCATTGCTATTTTTGCCAGTACTAATAATAGTAAAAAATTCCCCAGATGTCGGCGAGGAAGCAAATGGCAGTGACGAAGGCGTAGTGGACGTTAATGGATGCAGTGGTATGGGTGGTGACCGCGAGTAAAGGGAGGACCTAATGAGATTAATCGGTTGCTGCGCAGTCTCAAGAGCTGCTTTAAAGTCTCCCTCAATAAGCTCTTGGTCTTTATTGTATTCTGAAGAGTTCACGGACGCTTGGGAGACGAATCTCGGTGGGGACGCTTCCGCTGAATGTGAGACACGAACGTCCTTTTCAGGCGAAACAGCAGCAGTGTAAAGATGTTGTGTGGATGCCGCTGCCCCTGCCCTGTACAGTTGTGGGCGTGACGGCGACTGCTGGGAGACATGGCTGGCACTGATGGCAGGGGTGTGGGACTCGTCTGCGCCTCCCTCCAGGTCTTGCATGCTGTCAGACAACACGAGAGACACCCGAACCGACGACCTGGAAAGACAAAACGAGAGGTTGCGGTGAAATGACTGCCGAGGGAGGACAAAGTAATGGAGGAAGGGCTGCAGAACTTGTGTTTTGTCTGCTGGACATGGGAACAGTGACTATTTCACATGCTGGACATGGGAACGATGACTGTTTCACCTGCTGAATACGGTAACAATGACTATTTAACCTGCTGGACATGGGAACAATGACTACTTCACTGGCTGGACATGGGAGCAGTGACTATTTCTCTTGCTGGACACGGTAGCAATGACTACTTCACCTGCTGGACATGAGGGGGGACATGGAAACAATGACTTTTCACCTTCTGGAAATGGGAGCAGTGGCTATTTTACCTGTTGGATATGAGAGTAACAACTATCTCACCTGCTGGACATAACCTGGACACAATCTCATCTGCAGCACACGCGGGAAACAATCATCACACCTGGACACGTGTGGTGTGATCCTTCAATGCCTCACCTGTTGGAAACGGGGACGTAGTCAATCAGACCTATTCCAGGCAACCAGCGGGAGTCTCCACTCTCAGCCACGGTGTCTCTCCTCCTGTTCCCGCAGCAGGCGGCCAGGAAGAGAGCAGCGGCACCACAGCAACTCAGCACCAGCACCATGAGAGCCACCAGCACCACAGCCAAGGACATTCCCGTCTGTGCCCAAGGCAGTGTTGTGTTGCTCCCAGGGAAGTGCAGAGGGTAATCCAGTATGGTATTCATTCTAGTAGTAGTAGTAGTAGGGACTTTTTAGCTGGTGTTGTTGTGTTAGTAGTGGTAAGGGCGATCGATGCGTTACTTATCAATGTTGTAGGCTAGGAGTTGGAAGTGTTGCTACGTTGGGTGACAAGAGTAGCAACCATGGTAGCCCAGGTAGTGAGGGATCAGAAGTTATGGACGGCACTTGGTATGAATCTTGATAGCATAAAGAGGGCATGTGACACTCTAAGGACACTGCCGTTAATAATACTGTTACTGAGAGAGGGAAAGAAGTGAACAAAGGCGAAAAGAATAAGTAATCGTAGCTACTATTAGTGGGACAATTCATTAAAATATGACTACTGAGAGTGTGACATTTTGAATATCAAGAATAGTGTTTGTTCGGCATGTCCGTTGTTGTGATGCTGGCATTCTTCTTCTCCAAAATATTGCTGCTACATAATAGTACTGTATTCTGCGTGAATGAAACGGACAAGCACGTTGATGAACTAAGGTGAATTTTGACGGTCACACCAAAATCCCACAATGAGTAGAGACGTTAAGGTGTTTATCGATTATTTCGAGAACTCACTCCCGATCACCCTCCTCGCCCCCAAGCATTCCTCACGAGGCAACACATGAGCGAAGTATTGGAAAAGTTACCGCAGTACGAGCGTTGAAACTGAGTGATGTCTGTTTTACGAATCGGTGGTGGATGTTGACCTCTCTGTCGCTTTTTCCACACAGTCTCTCTCGCCTCCTCACACTTGTCCGTCTCTCACTCATCTATTAGTGGCCATTAGTGTACTTGCCTCACTGAAGACTTCATCGCTCCGTGTATCACGTGTAATGTTTTATGGTCGAGTTTCGCGGCGTTTTCTATTGAGGGGAGGGAGTTTGCCGCGGCCGAGTGGATGTGGTGAGATGGGACGAGACTCACACTGACACTGCCTTACTCTTACTCCACCTTCCCGCAGTCCCACTTGCAAAGGTCACGCGAGGAACGCAGACTCCCTCATACCTCACAGCCTTGAATGTTTCATCTCCATATCGAATATCTGGCGTATTATGACGGAATAGTTAGTGATTTGTTTTGGTTATTAATTTCCTTGTCTTTGCATAATAGGTCTATTCGCTCTTGGGATTTCGGTAGTTTTAACGTTACTGTAGCATGTGCAACAAGAGTTTTTGTTATTTTTGTTTCAGTGTTCCTTCTTTTCTCAACTAATCCATACGACCCCCGACCCCGCCTCCCACTTCACTCTTACTTTCAGCGAGGATATTTATTGGTGCAGGCACGTGGTTGCTTGTAGTCATGTCAGTGAGTGAGGAGTATTATTTTGCTCTAGACACTTGAGATCATACAGCGCTGTAGTAAAGAATGTTGCATGGTGAGGGGCTGCTGCTGGGGAGCTGGGGAAGCGCCATTTCCCTGGTCAAAGCATCTGCCATGTGCAGGGATCGAACTCGCAACCTTTTGGCGACGAGTGCAGCACCTTACCGCGGAACCTACTGGTCTTCCGCCATACTCGTGATGCAGGGAAGACATATTCGTATTTTGCCTTCTAAAAAAGTAAATTAATTTAGGGCGGTAACATTAGTGTAAGTATTTCACAAACTGTGGAGCTACATTTATTAATCTATTATATCTGTTCATCATGTATACCTAACTTAACTTTAATTAAAACCTTTTATTGTCATCACATTACTTCCCACTGTACGATGAATAAGATTCATGTAAACAGCTACAAATAAGGACTGGTCTCCCACAGCAGCACAACTTTTACTCCCTTGCACCAAAATAACCGCTGCCACACTCCCTCCTTCGCGGCCCACATAGCCTCGTGGACGGGTGAGCCGTGTGCACAGCGTTGCATGGCGTCAGGTGGGCATCAGGGTAACCGGAGAAAGAACCAAGAACTCTGTAATTTTTTTTTTAACTGTCTCACTTTATCAATTTTATTTTATCCGTCACAAATGCGGTCTATTTTTCTTCTTATACTTGTAATGTTGTGGGGTGGGAGCGTGCCCGCGAGAATAGGAGGTGCGCGGGCCAACGGGGAGCATCTACGCACTGAGCCAGACCCTGACGAGCAGCAATCGCTCGAGGAACTTCCACTGGCCCCACTGACCTCCCCCTCCACACTTTCACCTTCAGATAATGAAAGTGAAATTTTAAGTGACGCGGCCCCTCAAGACGGCAAGCATCCTGGAGGCCCTGTGGACGTCACTACCATCAGTGTAAACATGGGCAACACGAAGGGAAGCTCCAGCAGCACTGTTCAGCTCAAGACCGTGGAGGGCAAGATGGACAGCGCCACTCTGTCTGAGTCCACCTCCAAGACTCTGGACGTGAGCACGGTCACCGACAAGGGGGAGAAAACCTCTGTTGTTCAAGCAGTGACCAGTTCGGTGGATGTGTTCCCGACTGCAGAGGAAGGCAGCGTTATAATCAACGGCTCTACCGTCAGTGCGGTGGGCTTGACCGCCAATCACGGGGAACAAAACGCTGCAGTGATGAAAGACGTCATGACCAGTACCGCTGCGGTGAACGGCTCCAGTGGCGTGCGTGGGGCGGCCAACCACAGCCTGAACACAGCCACTCTGGACAAAGAGGGCGTCGTCTCTCTGATGCAGGAGACGGCGTTCCTCACCTCTGAGGTCAGTGTGCCGGGGGTAGGTGGAGACCCCAACGTGGACGCCGTCACCGGCCGTTCCGTGGGCATGGCCGTCGGGACCCTGGATGAGGATAAAGCGTCTCTCAATACCACCAATCTGGACTTTGTATACGCGTACCAAAAAAAGCCTCACGATGTCGTGAACTATACGAACATCCTCTTACTGTGTCAACGCAAAATCGAAACACTGCGACACAAATTACATAAATGTCAGCGTCAGAAAGGTGTTCCTGAATACCGAGCGCGTCAAAGGTCATGTGGGTAATCCTCGCGCTGTGCGGATGCGGAGGTGACTATGCCATGAAGGACGCAAGGGATGGTGGCGCCTCGTCCTCACCACCCTCCTTCAGCAGCTTGGCTTTCTTGTTACTGCTACACCTAGGTTAAGATCAATCATCAGAGATCTTGGTGATCCATTATTTTCATCATTTCTGTAGTTACTCTCATTTTTATTTTAGAAACTGTTGGTACGAATCTTTTGTTAATTCCTGTTTATCTGAGATACGCGTGCGTGCGTGTAAAGTGGTCAAAGCGCTTCCTTCCCAGCCTAGAGCGGTCCTGCATATTTCAGCCTTTTCACGCTGTGGCTCCTGTTCACTACCAACCAGATCACTTACTAGTCAAAATAGAAGGAAGCAAGAAAAAAAAAAAAGCTACGTAAGGAATAAAAAGTTATTTCTTCAGATTGTTTTCATAATTTTTGTATTTCCTCTTACACATGAAAATATATCTCATACATGTCCACTGAGAACAAGATGAGGATTCTTATCACAGACACATGACCATTATAAACAGTACGGTGCAAAATCTACGCTAAGGTGCGAAACACTTGGTAGATATGATAGGGAGTCTTGATGAATCAGCGACACCCATACACGAGTGCCATCATATTCATATAACTTTCTTGTTTCATGCACAGTCTTCATGCACGACTTTCTCTTGTCTAATACTGTGCATGACAAGGGTCATTTTAGTACAGGTGTCACTGACTTTGTTGGTCGATATGACAGAGGTACAAAGGGAAGCCTCGTGCCGCCAGGGACTGGAGGGCGATCGCTCGAGTCTACAGGTGGAAAGGAGGAGCTACTTTATGGAAGGTTTAACAAACCAACGGCGTTCCCGGTGTCCATGTCTGCCTTGGAGGTGAACAGTCTGTACCCGAGGCTCTTCATGATGCTGTGGCAGTGGTACTGAGTCCTCACAACGTCCTCAAACCCCATGACCTTCATCCAGCGGGCGACGCGCGTCCTGGGATCGTGGCGGGTGCTCCAGGGCTCGTCCTCGTCTGAGGTAAGGTGGTCGTCCAGGTATTCCTTCACCTGGCGATGAAAGGTGAGCCCTGCGAAGGTGAGCACCTCTCGGCTCTTCTCGTACGGGTTGCGAGCCAAGTCCTCGTACCTGAGCAGCATCACCTGGTCCGGATGGGTCTCCTTCAGCACCAGGTACGTGCTGAAGTCCGCGGTCAGGTCGGAGCACAAGTATCCCGGGTCGCTGCAGGCACGAGTCTGGCACCAGGTGACGCTTGAGGTCCGAGAGTTCATGACGGCACGAGGGTCCCGCACCAGCCACACCAGGCGCACGCGAGGATCAGAGAGGAGGGGCGCCAGGAGCTGCAGGCGCGCCCTCACCACCTTCATGACGTGCACTGGGAATAGAGAGCAGAGGCGCGCCAGGGTGTCGGGTGTGTAACACTTGGTGCGAGGCATGGCGCTGCACATGGACCACAGGCGCGAGTTGCGCATGAACATGTCGTGGTTGACGAAGGCGAATTTGAGGTAGTCGTCCGCCAGCTGGTACTCGCACCGCAGCAGCCCGCGCAGCAGCCCCTCCACCTCGTTCTGCCACAGAAACGGCCGTAAGTACAGCACCTACTGCATTTCATATGACGCTCTCTGCACAGCAACATCACATAGGAAGGTAAACACATACATGTATAAGAGAAAAATGCTACATAGTACTCATTGTTTTCACGATACACAGACTCCGAGGTACCTGGTTGCTCTGCGTGGGCCCCAGCTGCTGGAGGCCGTAGGGCATGAGTGGCTCGTAGTGATAATACGCCCCGGGGTGCGCCGCCAAAACCTCCCCCAGCAAGGTGGAGCCGCTGCGCCACGTGGAGGAGACCAGCACCCTCACGGGGGGTGTGGAGGCCGGCACCTGGAACCACAGGGGTTTTGGGGGATAAGGTTGTGTTACGTGCTGTATAGCACACTGTGGTCAATCTTTTAATAGGAACACGTATTTTGTAGTTTGAAAATATCATTGTTAGCAGGGCCTGTGAATCATAATACATACTATTAGTTTTAATTCGTGTGTGTGTGTGTGTGTGTGTGTGTGTGTGTGTGTGTGTGTGTGTGTGTGTGTGTGTGTGTGTGTATGCTTACATACCTGTTGGTGCTGGGCGCTGTACATACGAAGGACGCGCTGAACATCGAGGTCATGCACGGACTGAATCACTTCCTCCAGGGACGGCAGCGTGTATTTCCCCTCCCAGCCGCTGCCCTCACCCTCTCCTGCAACACATGACACAGCTCACACCACATCCTCCTCAGTGACGCCTTCACCAACCCTTTCACTGATGTTTGGACAATCTTTTCTTAACTACTAACCACTCTGAGACTTATTTTCTTGTTCTACAGCCATCTCCATTGATAGATAGATAGATAGATAGATAGTGCGTGTGTGTTCTCTCTCTCTTTTTCTCTCCTACCGCGTAAACAGTCAAATGGTACGTAATTTGGTAGTTAACTGGGTATGTTACTGACGGATTATTATTAACAGGGAGGGAAATGGAGAGCAATGAGTTATATTGGGGAGTCGGGTGGGGAGTGGGGAATAGAGAAAGAGAGAGAGAGAGAGAGAGAGAGAGAGAGAGAGAGAGAGAGAGAGAGAGAGAGAGAGAGAGAGAGAGACCTGTAAGTATAAATCCATAAAAAAAAACAAGAGTTAGTGGAATAAAAAAAAAATTCATAAATATAAGTTATAAATCAGCACGTGTTCCTTCATATTAATCATGAATTAATGAAAAGCGAAAAACCATACAGTTGACACAGCCGGCAAAATTATTTCAACCCAAGGTGGAGGGAAGCTTCCGAGGCAAGAAATTAAAAGAAAAGAGAGGAGAGGAAAAAGTTAAAACTCATCTCAGGTCGATCGCCTCGCAGTCTTCAGAGAGCAAACAGCTTTTTTCATTTATGTCCCCCGTGTTATGCTCGGCGCCGGTTGCAGCCCAAAGTTATTATTTCATATTAGTCCTTGCAATGTCAGGGTTGTGGTGTTGGACAGGGAACAGTGTGGAAATGTGACAGGTTTGCTAGAAGTACTCGTATGTTCGATTCATTGAGGGTTTCAGGTTTTTTGGTAGTTAGACAGTTGTTAGTTTATATGTATCAGTCAGACGATAGTTCATGCGTTAATTTTAAATTCGTAAGTGATGCAGAGAAGGAGCACACACACACAGACACACACACACACACACACACAATAAAAAAGAACTAAAAAAAAATCCATTACAGATGAACGCAGCCATAACACGTCTACACACCTCTGGGAGACTGTGGGAGGGCAGCTAGGTGTGTGAGAGCGGCGAGTGCCAGGTAGCCGCCCAGCACCATCCCCAGGCCCACCACCAGCCAGCGGCGGCGCGCCATCACCTCCTCAGCGGGCGTGGGCGTGGCTGTTCCCCTGGGACACCATCCCCCGCGCTGCCACCCACCTGACGGAGGAGGCGCTTGGTGAGAGAGAGAGAGAGAGAGAGAGAGAGTAATAAGGTCAAACACGCACATGATAAAGTAAATGATTTCAAGACTTACATTAAAGTCTCGATGTGTGGGAAGCAAAAGCCTATTCAGGTCTTGTATACGCTGAGGCCTTTCATTACATGCGCTGCTAAGACCCGAGAACCTCTTAAGCCGCGCCTAATAATGGTTAATGATGGCTAATAGAGGGTAATGCGAACTCTTATGAAGCAGGAGTTGGGTATTCTTAAAATCTCTTCTTTCATCGTTTTAGTCAGATGAGAAATGATCAGGTGGTGACAGCGGAGTGAAGGGAAATCTGTTTCCCTCTCGTGTTGTGTCTGTCTCTCCGTCTCTTCTTGGTGGTTAAAGTTGTGAAATGGGTTTGTTTAAGATGGTGTGGTTTTGGTTAATGAAAAAGAAAAAATTTGTTAGTCATTAATTTTCTGTTATGTGAGTATATAAATATCATGCTATTGCTATTAAGTTTGTTACACACACACACACACACACACACACACACACAGATACAACAAAAAGAACTAAAAAAAAGTCCATTCCAGATGAACGCAGCCATACCACGACACATCCCCCACCCCCAGCAGCCTTGCAACGCTCAAGTCCTGCACGTCGCGATAACCATCCTGGAGAAATCAAAGGAGTAACGTGATTCTTTCGTCTCGTCGCGCCATTCTCCTCCTGTGCCTCGCGGAGCCAAGTGAGGGGCGCCTCGGCGAGATTCCTACAATTCCGTTTTCATGGCCGTCTGTCCCCTTCATTGGAGGTAAGTGGAGGGAATGAAGCGAGACTACGGGGGGACGGGGAAGGAAGAAGAGGAGGTGGTGAGGAGATGGGGACTGGAGAAGAGGGTAGGGGAAAAGTGGTGGGAAAGCTAAAAAAAAAAAAAAAAGTCTGGGGATGAAGAGGACGGTGGGGAAACTGGAAAGGTTGAAGAAGAAAGGAAAGGCTGTGAAAAGTGGTGGTGAGATTAGGATGAAAAAAAAAAAAAAATAGAAGGGAGACTGGGAAGATTGGGAAGAATAGGAAGATGGAGAAAAGGTGGTGAGGAGATTCGGAGGACAGGAGAAGAAAAGAAAGGTGGAGAAAGATAAAGAGAAAATGGGGAAGACGAAGAAAGAGGAGGAGGAAGAGGAAAGTGGGTAGGAACAGACAGAAAGAGATGATCTGAAGGGAAAAAGGTGACGAAGATGGAGGAAAGAGTGAGTGAAGACAGTGAGGCAAGACTTGGGGGAGAGAAGAAGGAAAGTAGGAATGAATGGAGGAGACAAGAAGACGAGGAGGAAGATACTGGAGAAAGATGATGGAGAGGAAAAGGATGGTGGAGGAGATGGGGACAAGGATGGATGAGAGTAGGAAAGGGGAACTATGCAGGGGGGAAGATAGGAACTAGGAGGAGGAGACTTGAGAGAAGAGGAGGAAAGGGGAAGAAAGCTCGGAAGAAAAAGAAAAGAAAAAAAAAACGTGAAGGAGGTGAGATAAATGGAGAAGGATGGTGAGGGGGCGAGGAGGTTTGAGGGAAGGGGAGGAAGGTAGAAAGGCATTGTAGGGAGGAGATAATAGGGGACGAAGAGGGAGTCTAAAGAAGGGAGAAGGGGAACAGAAGGAATAGGAAATAGGATAAATGGAGAAGAATGGTGAGGAGGGGAGGAGGAGGTTTTGAGGAATGGGGTGGAAGGTAGAGAAGTATGGTAAGGAGGAGAGGAGGTGGGACGAAGAGGGGAGACGAGGAAGGAGAGACTTGAAGGAAGGACTTGAAGGAAGGAAGGAAGGGGAATGGGAAGGGGGAGAGGAGGAGTCCACTCAGCTGATTGGCTTCCAGTTACTCTCTCTTGAAGCTTTCATTGATAGCTTCGGCAGCCTTCCTTTGTTTGTTTACCTCCCGGCCAAAGAGGATGAGGGAGCTTATACTTTCAGTCCAGGGAAGAAAAATAAAACTTTATGGTGAGAAGAATAAAAAAAAAAAATCATAAAATACTTTCTTGATTAAACAGGTATGAATTAAATTAGTCTAGATTACTGGTACACATAATCACTTTTATGTTTGCTTCATGTTGTACTACGTATCAAGAAACAATATAATTATGCAAATACTCAGCAGGGAGGACGACCTATCGTACATCGACGAAAGTGCCGTACTTTGACTAATCCTTTTATGCTAATATACGATAATAGGATAATTTGGGGTGCGTTGAAGCGAATATTATTAGAATAAAAAAAATATATATATAATAAAGGGACACGGTACAAATACGCTTGATAAAGTAATGGAGATGTAGCCTAATGTCGAGATTATACCCTGCACTTCGCGGGTTTCTGTTTAAAGCGCCACTCAGCAGAACGTCAACCGATGCTTTTAGTGGTGATATAGGCAGGAAGGTGTATTACTTAAGTGTGAACAGTGAGCAGATCCGTTGACAATGTGAAGTGTGAGCGTACGTAGGAAAAGAAGACCTGTGTGAGGACGGCAGCAGGAAAGAGGACGTGACGTAAGTTATTGTGCCTATTTCACACCATTTTTGTTCTTATCATGAACATCTATTGTTTTGTGAATAATGATGCGCGTCGCCGTGGTACAGTGGGGGCACGCACGGGTTCGCATCCTAACCACGGTTCAAGGGTAGGATGGGTATGTACTCTGGGTAACGGTTCCTTAATGCCAAATCGAAGTCCTTCGTTATGGGGTACGGTCCCAGCCCTGGTGCACTGCGGAAACGGTTTTACAACCAAAAATAGAGAGAAAAAAAAATGTTGCTAACGATAGGAGTGAATGTACCGTATTTCCTATTTCCCGTATTTTTCTATTATTATTCTTTTCCTTCATATCATAAGCGAGTGTCCGTGTGGTATTGTAGTGACTGACAAGATTGTCTGAAGGTAACCTACATCTATACCTCACAATTCTTTTGTTTCCCACGCAAGTAATCAAACCTCGTTACGAAAGGCTTGTTTTGCTGGCGGGCGCTCTGCCTAATAGTCTCAGTGATCATGTAGTTTGCTTTCCTTCCTTATTTTCGAGATTGCGCTTATTGTCTCTCAATGTAAGTATCCCTTTAATAAGTGTTCGACAGGTAAATTTGCGTGTACCGGATAGCCTACAGTTAGGTGACTACATAAACAGTTAGGTGATTGCGTAAGTAGCCTAATAGGCTTGTCAGGTGGATATCGTTTAATTTTTTTTTTTTTATTCCCGTATCTTCCATCGTCTTCCAGGTTATCTGAGTATACCTTAAATAAGAGCTCAATAGTCTAATTTATGCGTGCTGAGTATAGCCCAGTTATTCATTCAAATGTAAGATAAACAGTGACACTGACTGGTAGACAAGTGACTGATGCTCGGTACTGGCGCTTGTTGAATCACTGAAGCATCGTAATATCACAAACTCGTGGCGACTTGAACGAAATAAAATGGATGACTGAATGAATACCTCGCCGTGGCGCTCAGTGACTCGTAGCGCCCTGATGAATGGTGTGAGTGATTGATGCCTCAACTTGACGCCGGGAAAGTTGCGAGAAGGAGGAGATGCCGCCCCGATAACTGTGGAACTCATCAGCATTAAGAGGAAAGGTTAGGAAGCGACTTGAGAGCGACCTATCCACCTATCCACTCGTCCTTCCTTCCTTCCCCCCGCAATGCAGACTCGCCGTGCGGCAGTATCAACGGAAATGTCTTGGGGTACAATTGAAGAAATCTCCCTCATCTCCTCCTGGCAATATTAACGTCTGCCGCAAACTTTATCGCTCACAATTATCGCAGGAACGAGGTGGAAGCTGCCGAGGAGTCGTTAGCTAGAAGGCTGTTCGAGGTGGCGACGGCTGATAATTAAACCTGCAGAGACACAGCTGGTCATCAGGACGCGCGCCACCCCACCTCACTCCCGCCACAGCAGGCAAGGAAAGTTACGGCCGCCGCGTATTAGCACCCATCCCCCCTCTCTCCCTCCCAGCCACCCAGGGCAGAGGCGGTGCAAGGAATTGTGCGTTTGGTGAGTGTGAATCCCGCAGCTCGTGTTTGGTATTATCTGGAGGGAAGCAGGTGTTGTGTATTAGCTTCGTTTACCTGTAGTGTTTGTTTATGAACTGTTACCAGGGAAACAGGTTTTCCCAAGATGTTGGTTTATGTTAATTTAATGAAGTATTTACTCAGGTATTTATCAGATTGTGTCAGTTCATTTCAACTATTTATCTTCCTATCAAAAGCAAATAAAGCAAGAAATACAATTAATAAAGTAGGTATTCTTTAAATTCAGGGGAAAATAAATGTTTATATCGTCGATTTTCTGAAAAAAGCAGTGTATAGTTTATAATAACTTAGGGAGAACGGTTTTCTTATTTTCTCCATTGTTTTTTTTTTTTTCGTGAAGGAAAGACATTCATCAATATCAGTTTTGCTAGCAGGAAGGATACATTTACACAGATACACTTAATGGGAGAGACAATGATATAATGCTGCATATTCTTACGAACGAGGCACGCTGTTTCCAAGACCTTTGCAGGAGGAATACCTACATTCATAAACTTTATTCCTTAAGCAGGCGCGCACGCACTCACATCTGAGTTTTATTTCCCTTGGCAGGAACCACGCGTTTATGGAGATTATTAATTTTATATTCCAGCAGGAAGGAGACGCTCGTAAGGTTTATTTTTAGGAGGAAGCAGACATTGGATTCTTTACTGCGTTGCGTCGTCGTTGGTGTGGACCGCCGGGCAAGGTCTTGTAGTTTCATTTCGTGCAAGACGAGAACATTATCTTGCCTGAGTGAGTTCATAGCATTTTTCTGTCCTACCGTGCGAACCTCCCGTCCCCGTCGTGCTGGCATCGATTGGCCGTGCCTGGAGGCGGGCGGCGTGCGCGTCATGCCTGCACGGTGAAGGTTACGTGCACGGCGAGCCCAGCGTAGTTATTAGACTCCCTGGATGGTGGCCGTCCAGAGGCTATGGGTCCTTACCAAGTATTACTCACTCCGTCCTGGTGAGTGGAGAGGAGCCTTCATCTTTACTTCCCTGCATGTCATACTTTAGATGGTGCAAATTATCAAACTCGTAATGGCTAATAATGATGTTGTTCTTTGTTCTTTCTTTGTTCTTTTATGGTGACTTTAGCAGTGTAGAGGTGAGGGTGCTGGTGCTGGTGCCTCGCGTGCTTGTCCTGCCTCACTAAGCTGACTCACGATGTACATTCAGTGTCATCTCTAACTATTTTACATGAGTGTTTCGATATAACACTACAACTCCACCTGGGGGTCTGTTTGTAATGGTGTAAAGAGGATGTGTTTTGTCTGCAGCCGTGGTAATAACTTCGCAGAACCCACCGTCGTTTTGTTGTCGCAGAACCCACCGTCGTTTTGTTGTAACCCACGAGAGATGAAAAACAGCAAAAGGTATAACGAACCTAAACACAAGCAAAGAAAAAGAAAATGACGAAATGCAGGGGGGAGAAATATAAATAGAAACATCCCCAGGCAGCCGCAGGAAAGTTTCACAACACTGAGAGTCTTTGCAGTGGACGCGTGAATTAGATGAATAGAAATGAATAGAATGAATAGCCACCCGCGTTACTCCGTTAATCAGCCCGTTCAGCCGCTGGATGCGTCGAACCCTTCATTAAAAATTCCTGGAAATCCTATTCGCAGGAAAAAGAAGACGAAAAAGCGAAGTCGGGCTCCCAAGAAAACGTAATAAGTCAGGAGCCCGAGAAGGCCGTGATTAGGTGTCCCTGAGGCAATAGCCATCAGGGATCCGAGTCTTCTGGCGAGCCCTGACAGAGACCCGTGGTGGTGGTGGTGGGGCGTGGTGGGCTGCTCGTTGTGGGGGGGGCGAGTCCTCAGCAGGGCCTCGAGGGTGGGTTACTAGTGATAGACGTATAATATAAGCAACAGTATTCAGTCTTCTACATTTATGATATGTAATCCTTTTAATTTTTTGAACACTTCTATCAGGTCATCGCGGGTGGGTTAGGCTGATGACGATAGGCCTAGAGTATTAATACTAGGAATAGTATTACAGGTATATAATCAACCGTAAGCTAGTCGTCTGCACTGGTATTTTCTGATCCTTTGAGTATTTTGAATAATTCCACGTATCAGGTCCTCGAGTGTGGGTTCGACTGCTGAATAGGCAATGTTGACTCTAGCCGTCGTGGTACAGTGGAACCGCGCTCGCTTTGGGGCCAAGGATTTCTCAGGCACACGGGCTCGAATCCTGGCGACGGTCGGATGCTGTAGGGAGATTACTAAATGCCTTATCAAAGCCCTTTTTAGGAGGCACCATCCTAATTTAGCAGAAGCATATGATCAACTACAAAACACTTCTAATAGGACAAAGTGAGGAGTGCGCGTGAAAGAAGAAAAAAGGGACAGTTTGTGGGATAGTTTGCCCTTCCAGATCTGAGGCAGTGCACGGGGCACCGCCTAGGACCGATGCTTTAAGTCTCAAGGGTAATTCCACGCAAACATGTGTGAAAAAGACGCATTAACTCTTGTTTTATGTTCTTGTGTATGAAAAAATTGCCTTGCCTCGCCTTGCCTCGTACAGGATTTCTCTTCTCTCTCTCTCTCTCTCTCTCTTTTCTCTCTCTCTCTCTCTCTCTCTCTCTCTCTCTCTCTCCCTTGTCTTGGTGAGGAAGAAAATAAAGCAAAATAATAAGAAAAAAAGCACTTCACAAAATAACAAACTTTAACTCCCTCTAATGAACCACCACGCCTTTCTCTCTCTCTCTCTCTCTCTCTCTCTCTCTCTCTCTCTCTCTCTCTCTCTCTCTCTCTCTCTCTCTCTCTCTCTCTCTCTCTCTCTCTCTCTCTCTCTCTCTCTCTCTCTCTCTCTCTCTCTCTCCTCACCCTCACCTTGCATGGAGCGATAATTAAGTTACTTTTCTATCATCCCTTTCATATTACTTTTTCCGAACTCTTTTTCTTTCGTTCATTTATTGAGCACGAGTAAAGAAAAAATAAATAAAATCAATTCATAAGTAAATGAAGAATAAGTAAAGAAATAAATATCAAATGAAATAAAGTAAAGAATGGATAGAGAAACAGATCAAATGAAATATGTAAAGATCAAATTAGATAAAAAAAAGAAGAGATAAGTAAAGAGTACACATAAAAATCAATTAAAAAAAAATGTATTGAATTCGTGTATCAGTGAAGCTCGCAAATACTCCTCCTCCTCCTCCTCCTCCTCCTCCTCCTCCTCCTCCTCCTTGTAAACCCTTCCCTTACATTCTCCTAGGGGAAAGTCGTCTGTAGCCTCTCGCTCCGCCGGGGGTTAGGGAAGAAGGTATGAGAACGCCCTCACTTCGGCAGCCACCCACGTAAATCCGATAATTTAGCTCAGGTCGACGTAGAGTGGCAACATAAAAGGCAAGGCAAGGCGGCAGGGAGATAGGAAGAACGAGGTAGACAGGCAAGGGAGATAGGAAGAAAGAGGGAGGCAGGAACGGAGTGGAGAGAGCATGTAGACTAAGATTAGAGAGTAGGAATGAGGCGGAAGGGTATGAGGGAAAGGAAGGGAGGAGGTATGGAGGAAGGAAGAGAGGAAGAGAGAAATACTTGTGCCTGGAGACGTGAAGGGAAGAAAGGAGGGAGAATTTGGCATACTAGGAAAGGGATGAAGGAAGGAAGGAAGGAAGGAAGGAAGGAAGGAAGGGAGTGAATGAGGGAATATGTAGTAGGGCTTGAGAAAAAGGTGGAAAGATAAGGAAGGGGGAAAACTGAAGGCAGATAGGGAAGGAGGCCAGCCAGGAGTCAGAAAGAGGAGGAAGGAAGCGAGTCGAGGTGTGCGTACGTGGTTGCTTGCACGCGCGCGCGCAGGCAACAATGACTTATGGAAGCAAGATAGGCTGGCCTCATTACCACCACGGACGCCAAAACTCACGGCGCGGGAATTGATAATATATATTTTGCTCTTTATTACTGATGATTTACGAGCCACACCACCACCACTACCACCACCACCACCACCACCACCACAAAGGAGGCCAAGGGGAGGAGGGAGGGAAGAGAATGAACGGAGGGCGTCTTGAAGGTGTTCGCTGACGGTGCAGGTGGGGACGAAGAAACAAGAAGAGGAGGAGGAGGAGGAGGAGGTTGAGAAGGGTCTAATTATGATTTTTCCGCGTCTTACATAACAGGCGAGCGAGTCAAAAGTGTCTTAAGGAGGGAAAGGTGCAGGAGATAACGGTAGGGAGGCGTGAAGGACTGAGGGAGGGCGAGAGGGAGTGAATGGTGGAGAGATACGTGATAAGAACGAGAGAGAGAGAGAGAGAGAGAGAGAGAGAGAGAGAGAGAGAGAGAGAGAGAGAGAGAGAGAGAGAGAGAGAGAGAGAGAGAGAGGGCTGCTTACACTGCATGACTAAAGAAAGGAAACTCCTCTTTCCCCCCATCTCTCTCTCTCTCTCTCTCTCTCTCTCTTACCCACCAGTTCATCACATCGTTGTAAGCGAGAAATATTTCAGTTAGCGCTCACGTTCTGAACTTACACCCCGTTTTCTATTCCCGGGCGAAACTTGCGTGGTATTGCGCAACTTCATGATTGTCTCTCAAGTCTTTTCTCCGTGAAGTTTCGGCCCGTGAGCCTCCCGCTGGTCGTGAAGGCGGAAGGAGGCTTTGTATCCTGAAGTGATGCTCATTGCTTACACGGCCCCCGGATCTCGAGGCCAGGCGTGCGCTGTGTAAGTCCTTTAGAGCCCGAAGATTATTGCTTTCATGTTACAGGAATAGATGGACCGAGGCAGGGGGAGTTTGGGATGCATTGGCTTGGCTTCTGGTGTCGTACCGGTGCATAAGGAAGTGTGATGGTGTCTTAAGGAAGGGTGTGGGGTTGGAGTGGATTATGAGGAGTGATGCTGTGTGGTGGTTTAATGGTGAAATGCTGTTGCGAAGTGCTGATGGTAATAATAATGATAATGACTAGTTTTATAGCGTACGGAAGTATAAAATTCTACGGTAATAGCAATGCTTTTATATCACATGGGGCTATAATTAGTGTTAAAAAGCCAGATAATAAATATAAAACGATTGAAAATATGAATTGGTATATAATGGCTCAATAGACTCACGGAAAAGATTTAATACTTATACATACAATAGCATTCCAAACACACCATCACAAATATATGAATAAAAAAAAAATAGTGTTCCCTTTTCTGTGACCTATATAGCCCTCCCTGCGTTCTTGAAAGTGTGTCACAGGAAAGAGAAGAAACAGATCCTTAATGAAACACGCTAATATATTCTTGTATAACCTTATGAAGACTAAACACGCGACACAAGACTGACCTGAGGAGCCTCACTACTTCGAGCGTGTGTGTGTGTGTGTGTGTGTGTGTGTGTGTGTGTGTAGCTCCCAGCGAAGCACTCGGGAGCATCTTAAATCTTTATAAACGACAACTCCACTTTAAGAACAAGAGAACAAGGGTTACCGCAGGAGGGAGGGAGGGAGGGAGGGAGGGAGAGACAGAGGGGATGGACGGAGGTACTGTAGTGAAGACCTGGCGTACATCAGCCAGCTATGTAAACTTCCCCCACCCCCTTCCGCCTAGATACTTAGATGACTCAATGCACTAAGGCGGCACGGGACAGTGAGTGACGGGGAAGTTAGGAAGCAGAGAGTGTGTGACTGTTGTGTTGTGAAATTGTATGAAAATCAGGGAGAGTTCTTGCTCCTTGTTCATCTCCCCATCCCTTCTCTTTTCCCTTCTGTTTCTTCGCCTTTCTCTTCCCTTCTTCTTTATGGCGTTTTAAAGCAATCAATCAGTCAATCTCCTCTTCTCTTCCTGCTCTTCCTCCCAACTTTTTCTCCTCCTCCTCCACTCCTGCACTTTTCTTCTTTTTTCCTCCTCCTCCTCTCCCTCGTCCTCCTTCTTCTATTCATGCACTGTTTGCCTCCGTCCTTGGTGAGGCAAAAGTTTCTCGCCGTGTTACGCTCTCTAGACATCGCCTTCCTCTCTTAAGCAGACAGTAATTAAGCGGGTAATTGCCTCTTATTCCTCCGCTTGCTTTTTCTATCTCTCCTTTATTACTTAGCCGAGAGAAAAGAAAAAAATGTGAGGTTACTATATCAGTATTCATTACGTACTTTAAACTGCAAAATTCATTATCTTATCTGTTAATTTGAATTTTATCTTTTTTTGTTTTTGTTTTGAGGGAATGTATCGTGTTTACTTGAATGTATGTTGTAACTTTATCATATTCTTGTTACTTCGTACTAAGAAGAGCTTTGTGTCTATATGAGATTAGAAATTATAATATGCTACTGTCTCTGTCGTTTGTTGATAGGAAATAGAGCAAGTTTACGCCACAAAAATCTACGGTATTCACTGACGTATTTGAAAACTTTTTGTATTTCTTGATAATATACATTGAACATTTCTTAATCTAGTGTGTCTATTAGCTGTAGTTTTACCCTCATTTTTATTACTTGATTGTTTGTATTATATATGTATTATAATTTCTACTATATACTAAGAGGGACTTTGAAATACGTTAGTCTGAAATACGTTAGAAATTTATGTGGCATGTCTCTATGTCGTTTGTTGATAAAAAAAATAAGTTTACAGAATAAAACTACAGTGAATCAATGAGTATTTTTTTGAGTGAATGCAATATATTTCCTCACTAAATAAACATGAATATTTTCCTCAGTGCTAAAAGAGAGAGAGAGAGAGAGAGAGAGAGAGAGAGAGAGAGAGAGAGAGAGAGAGAGAGAGAGAGAGAGAGAGAGAGAGGCAATAATGTTATGTAAAGAGAATGCAAAAGGAATCGATGAAGGAGGGAGATGAAAGAAGTAATTAGAGGGTTGTTCTTTCTCTCCACCTCCTTCTGCTCCTCCTCCTCCTCCTCTTTATTCATCATCGTTGATTTATATTTCTTCTAATTTCTCCCTCTTTTTTTATTTTCCTTTGTGTGTTTCTCTCTCTCTCTCTCTCTCTCTCTCTCTCTCTCTCTCTCTCTCTCTCTCTCTCTCTCTCTCTCTCTCCACCCTCACATTTCAGAATATATTATTACGGAGCGTTAATCTTCTTTACTCTTATTTCTCTTTCTTCGTCCCCTTCCTTCCCTCCTTTCATTAATCCTCCTCCTCCTCTTCCTCCTCCTCCTCCTCGTTCTTGTTTTTTCTTCTACTACTACTACTGCTACTACTACTACTACTACTACTACTACTACTACTACTACTGCTGCTACTACAACTTGCTGTTCTTGTTGTTGTTCTGTTTCTTTTCGTTCTTCATATTCTTCTTCTTCACCCTCCTCCTCCTCCTCCTCCTCTTCTCTCATTTTATCCAGCCTTCCTTTATCTCTCCTCTGTAATTTACTTCTCTCCCTCCTCTTCCATCCTTCAATCAGTCTTTCTCCTCTTCCTCTTTCTTCTCTTCTCTCTTCCTTGCCACCTTCCTTCTTTTCTGTCTCCCCTTTCTTCTTATCTTCTCTTTTCCTCACCCTCATTCCTTATTTTCTATCTCCTCTTTCTCCTTGACTTCTCTTTTCCTCACCCCATTTCTTTAGTTTTTCTGTTTTTTCCTCTTATTCGCTGTGGCTCACTCACCTACCCTGCCACCTCTGTCAGGGCTTAATTAAAACCCGAAGCCCCTGTACCTTTAGAGAGAGAGAGAGAGAGAGAGAGAGAGATAGAGAGAGAGAGAGAGAGAGAGAGAGAGAGAGATGTTGACTGGGAAATACAGAAAATGACATGGAGAGAAGTAATTAAAAGAGGAAGTGAGAAGGAAAGGAAAGAAGATGGAAGAAGGTGACAGAACGCAACAAGTAACAAAGGAAACGCAAAACAACAACAACAACAACAACAACAACAGCAATAACAACAATAAATCTTAATAAAGCAGTAATGAGATGAAAAGTTAGACAAAAATGAAGGAAGAAAGATAGATAGATGGGTCAGTTCCCTTCATCTTCTCTCCCCTCCTCCTCCTCCTCCTCCTGGTGTAGTTCCAAGCCTATAAATCAATACTCTTTATTACGTGTCAAAGTTATTGTGAAGAAAATACCAAAGTTATCGTTCGAAAAGTCTGCGTATCGTTTTCTTTTATTATGGGAACTCGCTCTCCTTCCTTCCCTCGAGAGCAAGCCACAGGCCTCTTGAGGGGGAAGAGGAGGAGGAGGAGGAGGAGGAGGAGGTGGGGAAGGAAATAAGGGATAAGGTGGTATGTTGAGGAAAGAGGAGTGGAGAATGAGTGAAAGAACTGATGAGAAGGGAAAGAAGAGAGGGAGAATTGTTTAGGAGATAGGATAGATGAAGAGGGATTGGGGAAGGAAGGGGAAAAAAAAAGAGGAGAAAGGTTGAATGAATGAGTGAATGGAGATGGTGAGCGAAAGGAGGAAGGGTAAGAGAATGATGATGAGAGTAGTAGTAGTAGTAATAGTAGTAGTAGTAGTAGTAGTTTAAATTTCGCACGTATAATTTCTCACTGCATGCACACTACCTTTTATAAATAACCACTAATTTCTAAATAGGTAATTACATTTAACAATTCGTACGTTCAATAATCGCAGCAGCAACAATAGCAGCAGTAGTAATAGTAGTAGTTCAAATTATACTACCTTTAACACACACACACACACACACACACACACACACACACCGCAGCATCTTATTTCCTGTTTTCTCTCACGGCCGCGAGAGGGAGGAGGAGCGGGAGGTATCTTCACGCTTGGTAGTGTGAGGAGGGCAAGATAACACGGCAGGGGAGCGAGGCGGGAGGAGGGCGGGACGAGAGGAAGGAAGAGGCGGAAGGGTGCCACGGCGAAGGCGGAGGCGGAGGAGAAAGAGGAAGAGGAGGAAGAGGAGGGAAAGAAACGAGATCAGCAAAGAGAATAAGAAGAAGGAGGAGTAGGAAGATTAAGAGGAAGAAGTGGAGGAGGACAGGGAAGAGGATAAGAGGGGATAAGAAGAGAAAGAGAATAAGGAGGAAGAGGAGGAGGTGAGGAGAGAAGAGAGAGGGAAAGCATGAAAGAGGAGGAGGGGAGAAAGAAGGAAAGGATAAGAGGCAAGGGAAGAGGAAGAGGAAGAGAGGAAGACCGGGCGGAGGCGAAGGAAGTGGAAGAGGAGGAGGAGGAGGAGGAGGAGGAGAAGGGGAAAGGACGATAGGGAAGAGTTCCAACACTTGATTTCTAGCCAATTTCATTTACTCTCTCTCTCTCTCTCTCTCTCTCTCTCTCTCTCTCTCTCTCTCTCTCTCTCTCTCTCTCTCTCTCTCTTTCTCTCTGAGCCACTTAAGGGAATTAAAGGTATAATTTTTCTTGTTTTTTCTCTCCTCTCCTGATTCGTCTTCGTGTGTGTGTGTGTGTGTGTGTGTGTGTGTGTGTGTGTGTGTGTGTGTGTGTGTGTGTGTGTGTACATCAATAACACTAACAAAAAGATAAACAATAACTCTCTACCACCACCACCACCACCACCACCAACAACAACAGCAACAACAACAACATAATCACAATAGCTATCTTTCCCTCTCACCTTCTTTCCTCCTTCCCTTCGTCAGTTCCCTTCGCTTGATCTTAATTACCCATTCACTGTCTCATTCTCCTTCTGATGACGAGCGACTTCCTTTCACTTCTAATAGCTTATCTCTAACTTGTACGTCACTCACTTTTTTCCTTACATATACACCTTTTCCTTATCTCTTTTTCACTTCCTTCCTTCATCCTTTCTTCCTTTCCGTTTCCCTTTCAACATCTCTTCTTCCATCTCTTTCAATCCCTTCTTCGTTTTCCTTTCTCTGCCTTCATTCTTATCTTTCTTTACGCCTCAAAAGTAGAGTCAAAGCCTACGATAAGTGAAAACCATATTCATGCGCATAAAAAAACAAATATTACTTTAAAAAAAAATATATATCGTTATTGTGTATTATAAGCATGATACATCTCCTTATACCTTCTGTCATACACTCACAGCGCTGTACAGAACCAGAAACATGTAATACCCAATCTTTTAGCGGTGTCTCTACCCGTGATCTCTCCTAATACACCTTATCTACAACCTGATAAGATGACAAGGTATTCATATCTAATGCATACACGACTTCCTTGCCTTTACACGTCAAAATGCTTACTTGACTTCATCGTATTCCAAATCACTCCCCCTTTCCTTGACAATCGTCCATAGCTTGTCTGTACTTAATTCTTAAACGCTCCTCATTTCCTTAATTTATGGAGTAACAGTTCCTAACCTTAAGTGGATACATTATTCCCTTGCCTTTACACCTGGAGCGGTGGTAGACCTGCAAAGGATGGAGTCACAGGTAGATGGAAGGGAGAGAAACAAGTGAAGACTCGTATGTACATGGGGAAAGGAGAAGAGGGAGACCTTATCCCAAATCAATTCTCCTTCTCTTAGCTTATGGAGGAATCACCTTTAACTAACCTTACTTTACTAATGGATAAATGATTTTCTAGCCTTTATACCTCAAAATATCTAAGTGGCATTACAGTGTACTTTATTCTAAACCATCCACTTTTCCTGAGCTTGTGGAGCATTCCCAATAACTAGCCTTACCTAAGTGAAGTCCCGAAGCCTCGACGTGTTTCTGTGTTGAGCGGAGGACCGACTGACGCGTGTGTGAGTGGCAGAGCGTTGCGAGTGTGAGTGACGATAGTAACTAAGTCAAGGGCGGAAAGAGCGGGCAGGGAAGGGAAGGGGAAGGCGGGGAAGGGTAGTGCGGTGATGGTCGAGCACTTGATGGTAGGGTGAGGAGCAGGTGAATGTTGAGGTGGTGAGGTTAGGAAGGAATACGTGGGAGAGCAAGTGGGAGAACAGTGGGATGTGGAACTGATAAGAGGACAGGAGATGCGAGAGGTGATGGAGGAGGGAGGAAGAGAGGGATTGAGAAATGATGAGAGATTACAAGGCAGAAGAAAAAAAAAATGATGATAATAATGGTAATTCAATCCCCACCCAGATCGAATATAATTAGCATAAAAAAAAAAAAAAAAAAAAAAAATAAATATATATATATATATATATATATATATATATATATATATATATATATATATATATATATATATATATATATATATATATATATATATATATATATATATATATATATATATATATATATATATATATATATATATATATATATATATATATATATATATATATATGAAAGAGTAACCTTATCTTCCTCTCTTCCCTGTGTTAGTAGTGGTGGTGTTAGTGGTGGTGGTAGTGGTAAGCTAACATCATCTTTCTTTCCCTTTGGTAGTGGTGGTAGTGGTAGTGGTAGTGGTGGTAAGTAGTAGTGGTGGTGGTGGTGGTGGTGGTGGTTTCCTTATCAGTCAGCTAATGTGTTCTTATCTTATCTCTCTCTCTCTCCCTCTGGTCACGGGACGTTATCAGGCAATGCTGGAGATTAGGCCGGTGCATTTCTCCCTCTTGTATATTAGATTTTACTTTAGTTTCGTTCGTCTCCTCATTTTCTTGTTCCTCGTTTTCCCCCCAGGCTCTTTCTAGACTCCACTTTTGCCACTTTCCTCGTCTTTCATCTCTTTTCTCTGCTTTTTCTTTTATTATAGCCTACTTTCTTATTCTCTTTACTGTGTTCACGTGTTCCTTCTCTTTCTCTCTCTTTTTTTTTCCTCACCTATACTTTTCATCTCTTATTCTTCTGGTCTTTCTTTTAAGATTGTCTTCTTTCTTATTCTCTTTACTGTGTTCAGATTTTCCTCCTCACTCTTTCTTCATTTTTCATCATCTATACTTACTTCGTCATTCTTCGGTATTTGATCTTTCATCTATCATCCGCCTCTCATCTTTCTTATCATTTTCATCATCTTAACTCTTTTTCCGGCTTCCTCCTCCTCCTCTTCCTCCTTCTCAACACAAGGACCATTTTCAAAGCCCAGAGAAATTATTAATCAGGTATTTTTATGGATTTTTCCCCATAAACGATTCAGAATTCTTATTAGACTATTACTACAATTATTCTTGTACCTTATTCCTCAATAACTTTTACTAGAGCCTGCTAAAAGTTGCCGAGATGTGATGCAGAAACTAATATTACCACCTGAATCATGAAAAACACTTGTAAACCCTAATAACTTTTACTAGAGCGTCCTAAAAATTGCCGAGATGAGATACAGAAACTAATATTACCACCTGAATCATGAAAAACACTTGTAAACCCTAATAAGTTTTACTAGAACCTGCTAAAAATTGCCGAGATGAGATGCAGAAACTAATATTACCACCTGAATCATGAAAACACTTGTAAACCCTAATAACTTTTACTAGAGCCTGTTAGAAATTGCCGAGATGAGATACAGAAGCTAAAATTATCACTAATATCATGGCAACACTTGTAAATCCTAGCAACTTTTACTAGAGCCTGCTAAAAATTGCCGAGATGAGATGCAAAAGCCAAAATTATCATTAGAATCATGGCAACACTTGTAAACCCTAGCAACTTTTACTAGAGCCTGCTGAAAATTGCCGAGATAAGACGCGGAAACAGTAGTGTATGTTATGAAGGACCATATTCTAAAACATTTCTGTACCGCACATCCGCTGCATTTAAAAGGCTCTATTTGAAGTTACGGGTTTTTAAAGATGGTGTTATGGTTTTAGTGACAAATTAATGAGATTCCTACATTATTAACATGAGAAACTAATAGTAGTAGTAGTAGTAGCAGTAGTAGTAGTAGTAGTAGGGGAGAGAGAGAGAGAGAGAGAGAGAGAGAGAGAGAGAGAGAGAGAGAGAGAGAGAAAGGAAATCGACCCTGTATAATATGGTAATGTATCCAGCTTCCTCCTCCCTCCCCCCTCTCTCTCTCTCTCTCTCTCTCTCTCTCTCTCTCTCTCTCTCTCTCTCTCTCTCTCTCTCTCTCTCGTATTTTCTTATTTTCCAGCATCACTTTCTCCATTCACTATTTTCATGTCTTCTATTTTTCTTTTTTTCTTTTTTCTTTTCTTACGTCTCATTTTGTCTTCACTTCTTTTCTCCCTTCCTTGGTATTTCTAATTTTATTCCTTCTCTTTCTCTTCTTTCCTTTCCTTTCTGTGCTGTCCTTAACTTTTCCATTCTCTCTCTCTCTCTCTCTCTCTCTCTCTCTCTCTCTCTCTCTCTCTCTCTCTCTCTCTCTCTCTCTCGCTTCTGTCTTCAGCTTTTTCTATAATTTTCTTGCCTCTCCTCTGTTCCTCCACTCCCTCCTTCCTCTAATCCTAATCTTCCTTCTCTCCTTCTTCTTCTCTCTTTCTTCATTCACCGCCTCTCGTCTTCCCTTCTTCTCTTTCCTTCCTTCCTTCCTCTCTCTAATCTTAACTAATTTCAGCCTCATCCTTCCCTCCTTCTCTTCTTCCTTTTCATCACCTCCTGTATTTCTTCTCTTCCCTCCTTCCTTCCTCCTCCTCCTCCTCCTCTTCTCTTCCTCCTTTGACCTAAGAGTATTTGCTTATGCTGATAAGCTTTCCTTACCAGCTTAATATCACACTGACGGAGGAGGAGGAGGAGGAGGAGGAGGAGGGATATATATAGAGAAGAAGTGAATAAGAGAATGATGAAAAAAAAAGCAAAAATGAAAGAACGGCATGTTGTGATAAAGAAAAGATTGGAAGAGAGAGAGAGAGAGAGAGAGAGAGAGAGAGAGAGAGAGAGAGAGAGAGAGAGAGAGAGAGAGAGAGAGAGAGATGAAAGAGAAAAAATGTTCTACTTTTCATAGTATTTCTTTCTCTCCATCTCAACTTTTTCTGTCTCATTTTACATTTTCTCTCTTTTTTGTTTAATGTTCTTATCGAAATTTTCTTCATTTCTCTCTTCATAATATATATTTTTTCTGTTTGTCTGCTTGTCTGTCTGTTCTTTCTTCCTTCGTCGGTGATTCTCTTAAACCCCTCACTTCTTCCCCCTCCCCTCTGCTTTCTTTTCTCCTTTCCTTCTAAGTCTCCTCCTCCTCCTCCTCCTCCTCCTCCTCCTCTTCCTCCTCCTCCCACCAAGGTTGTCTCTCCTTTCATAC